>NW_027189475.1:0-165000 GCF_040958095.1 Procambarus clarkii
GAGATATATATACACCTCAAATATCTCCACTTCCCGAGGGCACTAGACAAGTGTGAGGTTACTCTGCGTTTTTCATCAAGCCACTGTCAATGTGAGAGAACTCGTGTCCATGCTATAAGCCTATACTTGCATAAACTACAAGTGAAGATTAACAATCTTTGGACAACACCCACCAGTGGGCCTCGAACCCAGAAAGCACAACTGCCTTCCAGTAGCTGCCATAACTAGTACGCTTTAACCCACTACACCATCAGATCCTACAAAAGAAGTAGAGACTTCGAGATATATATACACCTCAAATATCTCCACTTCCCGAGGGCACTAGACAAGTGTGAGGTTACTCTGCGTTTTCATCAAGCCACTGTCAATGTGAGAGAACTCGTGTCCATGCTATAAGCCTATACTTGCATAAACCACAAGTGAAGATTAACAATCTTTGGACAACACCCACCAGTGGGCCTCGAACCCAGAAAGCACAACTACCTTCCAGTAGCTGCCATAACTAGTACGCTTTAACCCACTACACCATCAGACCCTACAAAAGAAGTAGAGACTTCGAGATATATATACACCTCAAATATCTCCACTTCCCGAGGGCACTAGACAAGTGTGAGGTTACTCTGCGTTTTTCATCAAGCCACTGTCAATGTGAGAGAACTCGTGTCCATGCTATAAGCCTATACTTGCATAAACCACAAGTGAAGATTAACAATCTTTGGACAACACCCACCAGTGGGCCTCGAACCCAGAAAGCACAACTACCTTCCAGTAGCTGCCATAACTAGTACGCTTTAACCCACTACACCATCAGACCCTACAAAAGAAGTAGAGACTTCGAGATATATATACACCTCATATATCTCCACTTCCCGAGAGCACTAGACAAGTGTGAGGTTACTCTGCGTTTTTCATCAAGCCACTGTCAATGTGAGAGAACTCGTGTCCATGCTATAAGCCTATACTTGCATAAACCACAAGTGAAGATTAACAATCTTTGGACAACACCCACCAGTGGGCCTCGAACCCAGAAAGCACAACTACCTTCCAGTAGCTGCCATAACTAGTACGCTTTAACCCACTACACCATCAGACCCTACAAAAGAAGTAGAGACTTCGAGATATATATACACCTCAAATATCTCCACTTCCCGAGGGCACTAGACAAGTGTGAGGTTACTCTGCGTTTTTCATCAAGCCACTGTCAATGTGAGAGAACTCGTGTCCATGCTATAAGCCTATACTTGCATAAACCACAAGTGAAGATTAACAATCTTTGGACAACACCCACCAGTGGGCCTCGAACCCAGAAAGCACAACTACCTTCCAGTAGCTGCCATAACTAGTACGCTTTAACCCACTACACCATCAGACCCTACAAAAGAAGTAGAGACTTCGAGATATATATACACCTCAAATATCTCCACTTCCCGAGGGCACTAGACAAGTGTGAGGTTACTCTGCGTTTTTCATCAAGCCACTGTCAATGTGAGAGAACTCGTGTCCATGCTATAAGCCTATACTTGCATAAACCACAAGTGAAGATTAACAATCTTTGGACAACACCCACCAGTGGGCCTCGAACCCAGAAAGCACAACTACCTTCCAGTAGCTGCCATAACTAGTACGCTTTAACCCACTACACCATCAGAACCTACAAAAGAAGTAGAGACTTCGAGATATATATACACCTCAAATATCTCCACTTCCCGAGGGCACTAGACAAGTGTGAGGTTACTCTGCGTTTTTCATCAAGCCACTGTCAATGTGAGAGAACTCGTGTCCATGCTATAAGCCTATACTTGCATAAACCACAAGTGAAGATTAACAATCTTTGGACAACACCCACCAGTGGGCCTCGAACCCAGAAAGCACAACTACCTTCCAGTAGCTGCCATAACTAGTACGCTTTAACCCACTACACCATCAGATCCTACAAAAGAAGTAGAGACTTCGAGATATATACACACCTCAAATATCTCCACTTCCCGAGGGCACTAGACAAGTGTGAGGTTACTCTGCGTTTTTCATCAAGCCTACTGTCAATGTGAGAGAACTCGTGTCCATGCTATAAGCCTATACTTGCATAAACCACAAGTGAAGATTAACAATCTTTCTACAACACCCACCAGTGGGCCTCGAACCCAGAAAGCACAACTACCTTCCAGTAGCTGCCATAACTAGTACGCTTTAACCCACTACACCATCAGACCCTACAAAAGAAGTAGAGACTTCGAGATATATATACACCTCAAATATCTCCACTTCCCGAGGGCACTAGACAAGTGTGAGGTTACTCTGCGTTTTTCATCAAGCCACTGTCAATGTGAGAGAACTCGTGTCCATGCTATAAGCCTATACTTGCATAAACCACAAGTGAAGATTAACAATCTTTGGACAACACCCACCAGTGGGCCTCGAACCCAGAAAGCACAACTACCTTCCAGTAGCTGCCATAACTAGTACGCTTTAACCCACTACACCATCAGACCCTACAAAAGAAGTAGAGACTTCGAGATATATATACACCTCAAATATCTCCACTTCCCGAGGGCACTAGACAAGTGTGAGGTTACTCTGCGTTTTTCATCAAGCCACTGTCAATGTGAGAGAACTCGTGTCCATGCTATAAGCCTATACTTGCATAAACCACAAGTGAAGATTAACAATCTTTGGACAACACCCACCAGTGGGCCTCGAACCCAGAAAGCACAACTACCTTCCAGTAGCTGCCATAACTAGTACGCTTTAACCCACTACACCATCAGACACTACAAAAGAAGTAGAGACTTCGAGATATATATACACCTCAAATATCTCCACTTCCCGAGGGCACTAGACAAGTGTGAGGTTACTCTGCGTTTTTCATCAAGCCACTGTCAATGTGAGAGAACTCGTGTCCATGCTATAAGCCTATACTTGCATAAACCACAAGTGAAGATTAACAATCTTTGGACAACACCCACCAGTGGGCCTCGAACCCAGAAAGCACAACTACCTTCCAGTAGCTGCCATAACTAGTACGCTTTAACCCACTACACCATCAGACCCTACAAAAGAAGTAGAGACTTCGAGATATATATACACCTCAAATATCTCCACTTCCCGAGGGCACTAGACAAGTGTGAGGTTACTCTGCGTTTTTCATCAAGCTACTGTCAATGTGAGAGAACTCGTGTCCATGCTATAAGCCTATACTTGCATAAACCACAAGTGAAGATTAACAATCTTTGGACAACACCCACCAGTGGGCCTCGAACCCAGAAAGCACAACTACCTTCCAGTAGCTGCCATAACTAGTACGCTTTAACCCACTACACCATCAGACCCTACAAAAGATGTAGAGACTTCGAGATATATATACAACTCAAATATCTCCACTTCCCGAGGGCACTAGACAAGTGTGAGGTTACTCTGCGTTTTTTATCAAGCCACTGTCAATGTGAGAGAACTCGTGTCCATGCTATAAGCCTATACTTGCATAAATTACAAGTGAAGATTAACAATCTTTGGACAACACCCACCAGTGGGCCTCGAACCCAGAAAGCACAACTGCCTTCCAGTAGCTGCCATAACTAGTACACTTTAACCCACTACACCATCAGATCCTACAAAAGAAGTAGAGACTTCGAGATATATATACACCTCAAATATCTCCACTTCCCGAGGGCACTAGACAAGTGTGAGGTTACTCTGCGTTTTCATCAAGCCACTGTCAATGTGAGAGAACTCGTGTCCATGCTATACGCCTAAACTTGCATAAACCACAAGTGAAGATTAACAATCTTTGGACAACACTCCACCAGTGGGCCTCGAACCCAGAAAGCACAACTACCTTCCAGTAGCTGCCATAACTAGTACGCTTTAACCCACTACACCATCAGACCCTACAAAAGAAGTAGAGACTTCGAGATATATATACACCTAAAATATCTCCACTTCCCGAGGGCACTAGACAAGTGTGAGGTTACTCTGCGTTTTCATCAAGCCACTGTCAATGTGAGAGAACTCGTGTCTATGCTATAAGCCTATTCTTGAATAAACCACAAGTGAAGATTAACAATCTTTGGACAACACCCACCAGTGGGCCTCGAACCCAGAAAGCACAACTACCTTCCAGTAGCTGCCATAACTAGTACGCTTTAACCCACTACACCATCAGACCCTAAAAAAGAAGTAGAGACTTCGAGATATATATACACCTCATATATCTCCACTTCCCGAGAGCACTAGACAAGTGTGAGGTTACTCTGCGTTTTTCATCAAGCCACTGTCAATGTGAGAGAACTCGTGTCCATGCTATAAGCCTTTACTTGCATAAACCACAAGTAAAGATTAACAATCTTTGGACAACACCCACCAGTGGGCCTCGAACCCAGAAAGCACAACTACCTTCCAGTAGCTGCCATAACTAGTACGCTTTAACCCACTACACCATCAGACACTACAAAAGAAGTAGAGACTTCGAGATATATATACACCTCAAATATCTCCACTTCCCGAGGGCACTAGACAAGTGTGAGGTTACTCTGCGTTTTTCATCAAGCTACTGTCAATGTGAGAGAACTCGTGTCCATGCTATAAGCCTATACTTGCATAAACCACAAGTGAAGATTAACAATCTTTGGACAACACCCACCAGTGGGCCTCGAACCCAGAAAGCACAGCTACCTTCCAGTAGCTGCCATAACTAGTACGCTTTAACCCACTACACCATCAGACCCTACAAAAGATGTAGAGACTTCGAGATATATATACAACTCAAATATCTCCACTTCCCGAGGGCACTAGACAAGTGTGAGGTTACTCTGCGTTTTTTATCAAGCCACTGTCAATGTGAGAGAACTCGTGTCCATGCTATAAGCCTATACTTGCATAAATTACAAGTGAAGATTAACAATCTTTGGACAACACCCACCAGTGGGCCTCGAACCCAGAAAGCACAACTGCCTTCCAGTAGCTGCCATAACTAGTACGCTTTAACCCACTACACCATCAGATCCTACAAAAGAAGTAGAGACTTCGAGATATATATACACCTCAAATATCTCCACTTCCCGAGGGCACTAGACAAGTGTGAGGTTACTCTGCGTTTTCATCAAGCCACTGTCAATGTGAGAGAACTCGTGTCCATGCTATACGCCTAAACTTGCATAAACCACAAGTGAAGATTAACAATCTTTGGACAACACCCACCAGTGGGCCTCGAACCCAGAAAGCACAACTACCTTCCAGTAGCTGCCATAACTAGTACGCTTTAACCCACTACACCATCAGACCCTACAAAAGAAGTAGAGACTTCGAGATATATATACACCTCAAAAATCTCCACTTCCCGAGGGCACTAGACAAGTGTGAGGTTACTCTGCGTTTTTCATCAAGCCACTGTCAATGTGAGAGAACTCGTGTCCATGCTATAAGCCTATACTTGCATAAACCACAAGTGAAGATTAACAATCTTTGGACAACACCCACCAGTGGGCCTCGAACCCAGAAAGCACAACTACCTTCCAGTAGCTGCCATAACTAGTACGCTTTAACCCACTACACCATCAGACCCTACAAAAGAAGTAGAGACTTCGAGATATATATACACCTCATATATCTCCACTTCCCGAGAGCACTAGACAAGTGTGAGGTTACTCTGCGTTTTTCATCAAGCCACTGTCAATGTGAGAGAACTCGTGTCCATGCTATAGGCCTATACTTGCATAAACCACAAGTGAAGATTAACAATCTTTGGACAACACCCACCAGTGGGCCTCGAACGCAGAAAGCACAACTACCTTCCAGTAGCTGCCATAACTAGTACGCTTTAACCCACTACACCATCAGACCCTACAAAAGAAGTAGAGACTTCGAGATATATATACACCTCAAATATCTCCACTTCCTGAGGGCACTATACAAGTGTGAGGTTACTCTGCGTTTTTCATCAAGCCACTGTCAATGTGAGAGAACTCGTGTCCATGCTATAAGCCTATACTTGCATAAACCACAAGTAAAGATTAACAATCTTTGGACAACACCCACCAGTGGGCCTCGAACCCAGAAAGCACAACTACCTTCCAGTAGCTGCCATAACTAGTACGCTTTAACCCACTACACCATCAGACCCTAGAAAAGAAGTAGAGACTTCGAGATATATATACACCTCATATATCTCCACTTCCCGAGAGCACTAGACAAGTGTGAGGTTACTCTGCGTTTTTCATCAAGCCACTGTCAATGTGAGAGAACTCGTGTCCATGCTATAAGCCTATACTTGCATAAACCACAAGTAAAGATTAACAATCTTTGGACAACACCCACCAGTGGGCCTCGAACCCAGAAAGCACAACTACCTTCCAGTAGCTGCCATAACTAGTACGCTTTAACCCACTACACCATCAGAACCTACAAAAGAAGTAGAGACTTCGAGATATATATACACCTCAAATATCTCCACTTCCCGAGGGCAATAGACAAGTGTGAGGTTACTCTGCGTTTTTCATCAAGCCACTGTCAATGTGAGAGAACTCGTGTCCATGCTATAAGCCTATACTTGCATAAACCACAAGTGAAGATTAACAATCTTTGGACAACACCCACCAGTGGGCCTCGAACCCAGAAAGCACAACTGCCTTCCAGTAGCTGCCATAACTAGTACGCTTTAACCCACTACACCATCAGATCCTACAAAAGAAGTAGAGACTTCGAGATATATACACACCTCAAATATCTCCACTTCCCGAGGGCACTAGACAAGTGTGAGGTTACTTTGCGTTTTTCATCAAGCTACTGTCAATGTGAGAGAACTCGTGTCCATGCTATAAGCCTATGCTTGCATAAACCACACGTGAAGATTAACAATCTTTGTACAACACCCACCAGTGGGCCTCGAACCCAGAAACCACAACTACCTTCTAGTAGCTGCCATAACTAGTACGCTTTAACCCACTACACCATCAGACCCTACAAAAGAAGTAGAGACTTCGAGATATATATACACCTCAAATATCTCCACTTCCCGAGGGCACTAGACAAGTGTGAGGTTACTCTGCGTTTTTCATCAAGCCACTGTCAATGTGAGAGAACTCGTGTCCATGCTATAAGCCTATACTTGCATAAACCACAAGTGAAGATTAACAATCTTTGGACAACACCCACCAGTGGGCCTCGAACCCAGAAAGCACAACTACTTTCCAGTAGCTGCCATAACTAGTACGCTTTAACCCACTACACCATCAGACACTACAAAAGAAGTAGAGACTTCGAGATATATATACACCTCAAATATCTCCACTTCCCGAGGGCACTAGACAAGTGTGAGGTTACTCTGCGTTTTTCATCAAGCCACTGTCAATGTGAGAGAACTCGTGTCCATGCTATAAGCCTATACTTGCATAAACCACAAGTGAAGATTAACAATCTTTGGACAACACCCACCAGTGGGCCTCGAACCCAGAAAGCACAACTACTTTCCAGTAGCTGCCATAACTAGTACGCTTTAACCCACTACACCATCAGACACTACAAAAGAAGTAGAGACTTCGAGATATATATACACCTCAAATATCTCCACTTCCCGAGGGCACTAGACAAGTGTGAGGTTACTCTGCGTTTTTCATCAAGCCACTGTCAATGTGAGAGAACTCGTGTCCATGCTATAAGCCTATACTTGCATAAACCACAAGTGAAGATTAACAATCTTTGGACAACACCCACCAGTGGGCCTCGAACCCAGAAAGCACAACTACCTTCCAGTAGCTGCCATAACTAGTACGCTTTAACCCACTACACCATCAGACCCTACAAAAGAAGTAGAGACTTCGAGATATATATACACCTCAAATATCTCCACTTCCCGAGGGCACTAGACAAGTGTGAGGTTACTCTGCGTTTTTCATCAAGCTACTGTCAATGTGAGAGAACTCGTGTCCATGCTATAAGCCTATACTTGCATAAACCACAAGTGAAGATTAACAATCTTTGGACAACACCCACCAGTGGGCCTCGAACCCAGAAAGCACAACTACCTTCCAGTAGCTGCCATAACTAGTACGCTTTAACCCACTACACCATCAGACCCTACAAAAGATGTAGAGACTTCGAGATATATATACAACTCAAATATCTCCACTTCCCGAGGGCACTAGACAAGTGTGAGGTTACTCTGCGTTTTTTATCAAGCCACTGTCAATGTGAGAGAACTCGTGTCCATGCTATAAGCCTATACTTGCATAAATTACAAGTGAAGATTAACAATCTTTGGACAACACCCACCAGTGGGCCTCGAACCCAGAAAGCACAACTGCCTTCCAGTAGCTGCCATAACTAGTACACTTTAACCCACTACACCATCAGATCCTACAAAAGAAGTAGAGACTTCGAGATATATATACACCTCAAATATCTCCACTTCCCGAGGGCACTAGACAAGTGTGAGGTTACTCTGCGTTTTCATCAAGCCACTGTCAATGTGAGAGAACTCGTGTCCATGCTATACGCCTAAACTTGCATAAACCACAAGTGAAGATTAACAATCTTTGGACAACACTCACCAGTGGGCCTCGAACCCAGAAAGCACAACTACCTTCCAGTAGCTGCCATAACTAGTACGCTTTAACCCACTACACCATCAGACCCTACAAAAGAAGTAGAGACTTCGAGATATATATACACCTAAAATATCTCCACTTCCCGAGGGCACTAGACAAGTGTGAGGTTACTCTGCGTTTTCATCAAGCCACTGTCAATGTGAGAGAACTCGTGTCTATGCTATAAGCCTATTCTTGAATAAACCACAAGTGAAGATTAACAATCTTTGGACAACACCCACCAGTGGGCCTCGAACCCAGAAAGCACAACTACCTTCCAGTAGCTGCCATAACTAGTACGCTTTAACCCACTACACCATCAGACCCTAAAAAAGAAGTAGAGACTTCGAGATATATATACACCTCATATATCTCCACTTCCCGAGAGCACTAGACAAGAGTGAGGTTACTCTGCGTTTTTCATCAAGCCACTGTCAATGTGAGAGAACTCGTGTCCATGCTATAAGCCTTTACTTGCATAAACCACAAGTAAAGATTAACAATCTTTGGACAACACCCACCAGTGGGCCTCGAACCCAGAAAGCACAACTACCTTCCAGTAGCTGCCATAACTAGTACGCTTTAACCCACTACACCATCAGACACTACAAAAGAAGTAGAGACTTCGAGATATATATACACCTCAAATATCTCCACTTCCCGAGGGCACTAGACAAGTGTGAGGTTACTCTGCGTTTTTCATCAAGCTACTGTCAATGTGAGAGAACTCGTGTCCATGCTATAAGCCTATACTTGCATAAACCACAAGTGAAGATTAACAATCTTTGGACAACACCCACCAGTGGGCCTCGAACCCAGAAAGCACAGCTACCTTCCAGTAGCTGCCATAACTAGTACGCTTTAACCCACTACACCATCAGACCCTACAAAAGATGTAGAGACTTCGAGATATATATACAACTCAAATATCTCCACTTCCCGAGGGCACTAGACAAGTGTGAGGTTACTCTGCGTTTTTTATCAAGCCACTGTCAATGTGAGAGAACTCGTGTCCATGCTATAAGCCTATACTTGCATAAATTACAAGTGAAGATTAACAATCTTTGGACAACACCCACCAGTGGGCCTCGAACCCAGAAAGCACAACTGCCTTCCAGTAGCTGCCATAACTAGTACGCTTTAACCCACTACACCATCAGATCCTACAAAAGAAGTAGAGACTTCGAGATATATATACACCTCAAATATCTCCACTTCCCGAGGGCACTAGACAAGTGTGAGGTTACTCTGCGTTTTCATCAAGCCACTGTCAATGTGAGAGAACTCGTGTCCATGCTATACACCTAAACTTGCATAAACCACAAGTGAAGATTAACAATCTTTGGACAACACCCACCAGTGGGCCTCGAACCCAGAAAGCACAACTACCTTCCAGTAGCTGCCATAACTAGTACGCTTTAACCCACTACACCATCAGACCCTACAAAAGAAGTAGAGACTTCGAGATATATATACACCTCAAATATCTCCACTTCCCGAGGGCACTAGACAAGTGTGAGGTTACTCTGCGTTTTTCATCAAGCCACTGTCAATGTGAGAGAACTCGTGTCCATGCTATAAGCCTATACTTGCATAAACCACAAGTGAAGATTAACAATCTTTGGACAACACCCACCAGTGGGCCTCGAACCCAGAAAGCACAACTACCTTCCAGTAGCTGCCATAACTAGTACGCTTTAACCCACTACACCATCAGACCCTACAAAAGAAGTAGAGACTTCGAGATATATATACACCTCATATATCTCCACTTCCCGAGAGCACTAGACAAGTGTGAGGTTACTCTGCGTTTTTCATCAAGCCACTGTCAATGTGAGAGAACTCGTGTCCATGCTATAGGCCTATACTTGCATAAACCACAAGTGAAGATTAACAATCTTTGGACAACACCCACCAGTGGGCCTCGAACGCAGAAAGCACAACTACCTTCCAGTAGCTGCCATAACTAGTACGCTTTAACCCACTACACCATCAGACCCTACAAAAGAAGTAGAGACTTCGAGATATATATACACCTCAAATATCTCCACTTCCTGAGGGCACTATACAAGTGTGAGGTTACTCTGCGTTTTTCATCAAGCCACTGTCAATGTGAGAGAACTCGTGTCCATGCTATAAGCCTATACTTGCATAAACCACAAGTAAAGATTAACAATCTTTGGACAACACCCACCAGTGGGCCTCGAACCCAGAAAGCACAACTACCTTCCAGTAGCTGCCATAACTAGTACGCTTTAACCCACTACACCATCAGACCCTAGAAAAGAAGTAGAGACTTCGAGATATATATACACCTCATATATCTCCACTTCCCGAGAGCACTAGACAAGTGTGAGGTTACTCTGCGTTTTTCATCAAGCCACTGTCAATGTGAGAGAACTCGTGTCCATGCTATAAGCCTATACTTGCATAAACCACAAGTAAAGATTAACAATCTTTGGACAACACCCACCAGTGGGCCTCGAACCCAGAAAGCACAACTACCTTCCAGTAGCTGCCATAACTAGTACGCTTTAACCCACTACACCATCAGAACCTACAAAAGAAGTAGAGACTTCGAGATATATATACACCTCAAATATCTCCACTTCCCGAGGGCACTAGACAAGTGTGAGGTTACTCTGCGTTTTTCATCAAGCCACTGTCAATGTGAGAGAACTCGTGTCCATGCTATAAGCCTATACTTGCATAAACCACAAGTGAAGATTAACAATCTTTGGACAACACCCACCAGTGGGCCTCGAACCCAGAAAGCACAACTGCCTTCCAGTAGCTGCCATAACTAGTACGCTTTAACCCACTACACCATCAGATCCTACAAAAGAAGTAGAGACTTCGAGATATATACACACCTCAAATATCTCCACTTCCCGAGGGCACTAGACAAGTGTGAGGTTACTTTGCGTTTTCATCAAGCTACTGTCAATGTGAGAGAACTCGTGTCCATGCTATAAGCCTATGCTTGCATAAACCACACGTGAAGATTAACAATCTTTGGACAACACCCACCAGTGGGCCTCGAACCCAGAAAGCACAACTACCTTCTAGTAGCTGCCATAACTAGTACGCTTTAACCCACTACACCATCAAACCCTACAAAAGAAGTAGAGACTTCGAGATATATATACACCTCAAATATCTCCACTTCCCGAGGGCACTAGACAAGTGTGAGGTTACTCTGCGTTTTTCATCAAGCCACTGTCAATGTGAGAGAACTCGTGTCCATGCTATAAGCCTATACTTGCATAAACCACAAGTGAAGATTAACAATCTTTGGACAACACCCACCAGTGGGCCTCGAACCCAGAAAGCACAACTACCTTCCAGTAGCTGCCATAACTAGTACGCTTTAACCCACTACACCATCAGACACTACAAAAGAAGTAGAGACTTCGAGATATATATACACCTCAAATATCTCCACTTCCCGAGGGCACTAGACAAGTGTGAGGTTACTCTGCGTTTTTCATCAAGCTACTGTCAATGTGAGAGAACTCGTGTCCATGCTATAAGCCTATACTTGCATAAACCACAAGTGAAGATTAACAATCTTTGGACAGCACCCACCAGTGGGCCTCGAACCCAGAAAGCACAACTACCTTCCAGTACCTGCCATAACTAGTACGCTTTAACCCACTACACCATCAGACCCTACAAAAGATGTAGAGACTTCGAGATATATATACAACTCAAATATCTCCACTTCCCGAGGGCACTAGACAAGTGTGAGGTTACTCTGCGTTTTTTATCAAGCCACTGTCAATGTGAGAGAACTCGTGTCCATGCTATGAGCCTATACTTGCATAAATTACAAGTGAAGATTAACAATCTTTGGACAACACCCACCAGTGGGCCTCGAACCCAGAAAGCACAACTGCCTTCCAGTAGCTGCCATAACTAGTACGCTTTAACCCACTACACCATCAGATCCTACAAAAGAAGTAGAGACTTCGAGATATATATACACCTCAAATATCTCCACTTCCCGAGGGCACTAGACAAGTGTGAGGTTACTCTGCGTTTTCATCAAGCCACTGTCAATGTGAGAGAACTCGTGTCCATGCTATACGCCTAAACTTGCATAAACCACAAGTGAAGATTAACAATCTTTGGACAACACCCACCAGTGGGCCTCGAACCCAGAAAGCACAACTACCTTCCAGTAGCTGCCATAACTAGTACGCTTTAACCCACTACACCATCAGACCCTACAAAAGAAGTAGAGACTTCGAGATATATATACACCTCAAATATCTCCACTTCCCGAGGGCACTAGACAAGTGTGAGGTTACTCTGCGTTTTTCATCAAGCCACTGTCAATGTGAGAGAACTCGTGTCCATGCTATAAGCCTATACTTGCATAAACCACAAGTGAAGATTAACAATCTTTGGACAACACCCACCAGTGGGCCTCGAACCCAGAAAGCACAACTACCTTCCAGTAGCTGCCATAACTAGTACGCTTTAACCCACTACACCATCAGACCCTACAAAAGAAGTAGAGACTTCGAGATATATATACACCTCATATATCTCCACTTCCCGAGAGCACTAGACAAGTGTGAGGTTACTCTGCGTTTTTCATCAAGCCACTGTCAATGTGAGAGAACTCGTGTCCATGCTATAGGCCTATACTTGCTAAACCACAAGTGAAGATTAACAATCTTTGGACAACACCCACCAGTGGGCCTCGAACGCAGAAAGCACAACTACCTTCCAGTAGCTGCCATAACTAGTACGCTTTAACCCACTACACCATCAGACCCTACAAAAGAAGTAGAGACTTCGAGATATATATACACCTCAAATATCTCCACTTCCCGAGGGCACTATACAAGTGTGAGGTTACTCTGCGTTTTTCATCAAGCCACTGTCAATGTGAGAGAACTCGTGTCCATGCTATAAGCCTATACTTGCATAAACCACAAGTGAAGATTAACAATCTTTGGACAACACCCACCAGTGGGCCTCGAACCCAGAAAGCACAACTACCTTCCAGTAGCTGCTATAACTTGTACGCTTTAACCCACTACACCATCAGACCCTACAAAAGAAGTAGAGACTTCGAGATATATTTACACCTCAAATATCTCCACTTCCCGAGGGCACTAGACAAGTGTGAGGTTACTCTGCGTTTTTCATCAAGCCACTGTCAATGTGAGAGAACTCGTGTCCATGCTATAATCCTATACTTGCATAAACCACAAGTGAAGATTAACAATCTTTGGACAACACCCACCAGTGGGCCTCGAACCCAGAAAGCACAACTGCCTTCCAGTAGCTGCCATAACTAGTACGCTTTAACCCACTACACCATCAGATCCTACAAAAGAAGTAGAGACTTCGAGATATATACACACCTCAAATATTTCCACTTCCCGAGGGCACTAGACAAGTGTGAGGTTACTTTGCGTTTTCATCAAGCTACTGTCAATGTGAGAGAACTTGTGTCCATGCTATAAGCCTATACTTGCATAAACCACAAGTGAAGATTAACAATCTTTGGACAACACCCACCAGTGGGCCTCGAACCCAGAAAGCACAACTACCTTCCAGTAGCTGCCATAACTAGTACGCTTTAACCCACTACACCATCAGACCCTACAAAAGAAGTAGAGACTTTGAGATATATATACACCTCAAATATCTCCACTTCCCGAGGGCACTAGACAAGTGTGAGGTTACTCTGCATTTTTCATCAAGCCACTGTCAATGTGAGAGAACTTGTGTCCATGCTATAAGCCTATACTTGCATAAACCACAAGTGAAGATTAACAATCTTTGGACAACACCCACCAGTGGGCCTCGAACCCAGAAAGCACAACTACCTTCCAGTAGCTGCCATAACTAGTACGCTTTAAGCCACTACACCATCAGACCCTACAAAAGAAGTAGAGACTTCGAGATATATATACACCTCAAATATCTCCACTTCCCGAGGGCACTAGACAAGTGTGAGGTTACTCTGCGTTTTTCATCAAGCCACTGTCAATGTGAGAGAACTCGTGTCCATGCTATAAGCCTATACTTGCATAAACCACAAGTGAAGATTAACAATCTTTGGACAACACCCACCAGTGGGCCTCAAAGCACAATATATATATATATATATATATATATATATATATATATATATATATATATATATATATATATATATATATATATATATATATATATATATATATATATATAAAGTTGTGAGGGTACCACCTTTGGTCAAAGTGGGGACCCATAGCCTCGGGGAAGAAAATAAGAAGTTTCCAGAGAATTCCTTCTGGATTCTCACTGAACACAAAGATGCATATCATAAGTTGTCGAGTTCCTCCAGCTCTTCAGATGGCGGGCAGGAACCCTGAATGCAGTGTGCATTTTCCCTCTGTATCACCACGCTGAGGCGCCGGAAAAGGAAGCTGCCATCTCTAGGGTTTCATAATGTTTCAATTAGCATAGAACCCAGTTCCTTTAAATAAAACTGGTGGCACTTTTACCCCAGGCGCCTAGTGTCTCAAAAGCAATGTTGACCAAATTGTAGTGGTGATCAAGTTCTCTATACTTACGGGATTTGGCTGCTTCCCTTTGGGTGGCAGTGCAACCTGGTTGTGCAACACTGAAATCAATGTAAGTGTTAGCCAGGGTTGATACACACGTGTAGTCCCAAACCAACTGCTTGTCATTCTTCCAGGGTTTCACTGTGATACTATCCGGGCGACCAATAAGAGCATCAGAGTTGTGGGGCGTAAGGTAACGGGGCTCTCTCTCAACTGGGCATCCAGGTGTGGTGAGGTTCCTTCTGATGATGTCGTTAACTTCACTGTGCCTCGAACCTCAAGGTTGTGTGTGCCATCCTCGAGTGCCATCCCCCTGTGCTTTGGCAGAGTAGGCCATGGTGGCCGTATCTGTCGGCCACCACCTCTCCGCAAAAACACTTATATATGGTGTGGATTGGGGCAACAAGGCGGAGGGCCACAGCAATTCAGAAGGCGTGTGGTGTGGGACGCGTGGCAGTTGATGACATTGGGGTTTCTAACATGAAATCCCCTGCATATGGGGCTGCTACTGCTGTTAGGCAAGCAATGTCGTGTTGTGTTGTTGCAGCAACTTGGTCTACAATGGGGCCATCCCAGCTGGATTGCTTGTGGGCTTTTGGGGATGGTGGTTGAGGTGATGGGCCTGCACGAGAGGCTCACTCTGTGGCACAGCATATAAAATTGGGATCGTGTACACCTGCCAGATGATGTAAGTAGGCAGGTAGAATTTCCTTCACAAGGTCGTCGGATGCCGAGGAGGAGGACAGGAAGACTAGTACGGTGATTTGCGTTGCTGTTCGACCTCCGAGGCCCCGAAGTCTTAGGGGAAGAGAGGCTTGTTTCCACTGTAGGTCATCAAGAGAGATGTTGAGGGTTTTTTCTAACAATGATTTCAGTAACAGGTCATACTCACCTAGATTTTGGCTACTGTAGGATGATGAACACCTCAGAAAGTAGGTTAACCTGGGGATGGAACGACATCTGGTGATGTCCTCATCACCAGATGAAGGATATCCTCAATAATCATCTTGTTTATCTGACAATGATACCACAATGTTACTTTCTTCTCAAGTCAGTATGGTTAGATAACAACTAGTGAAGCAGGATATCATAAATTATAATAATATTTATCGGGCGTAACATGGTGTTGCTGATGCCTTAAGCTTGCATGATAAGATAGCGAATGGTGGTGTTCAGAGTATCTGTGAAAGTCATTGTTAACTGATGATGACAACGATGTTCCTCATGCCTCCATCAGCCATTCTCAAATATCATCAGTTACATGTCATTTATGGTTATATTGGTTGAATTGTGATAGCAACAATATTTCTCTTTCCTCGAGCTAGTATTGCCAACATTTTATTCACAAACTTGTATGGCATACGATGCTTATAAAGGTTATATTGGTTAACTGACGATGGCAAGACTGGAGCTATTGGTTCACCCCAGTAAAGTTTCTTCTTATGTACATAATAATAATTAAATTAATAAATAATTATTATTTATTATTTTTTAATAATTAAAGTCCCAGTAATGTTCTTCTTATGTACATAATAATAATAATAATAATAATATTTATTAAGGAAAATAACATACATACAAAATGGTATACGAGAAGAATGTTGGATCTCTAGGTAGGGCAAGAATATACAGTAGTATGGTTCAAACCACTAATACACTCAGCGTTTCGGGCCTGATAATAGCACCACTGTCGCTCTCGTCACAAGTAATACATTATCAAATAAGAACTGTTGAGAAGTCGGATATTTTAATAGTGATCTATTCTTAAAAATTTTAACATGATCTTTCTCTCTTAAATTTAGGGTGGAAAATAATTTTGCATACTATTTAGTCTGTACACTTTACTAGTATATAAAAATGTTCATCTAGAACAGATTATTTCAATATTTACATAAAGTACAGGAATCGTGACGGTTTATGCATAGTAACAATTGTGGTATCTGTTGACAGGCAGGACAGCCCTTCACGGGGCAGCCTTTTTAGGTCGCAACAACACTGTGAAGGTCCTCCTCGACGCTGGAGCAAACATTAACGCTACAGATAAGTTTGGTAAGGATGACATTTATGCATCCCAACATTATATAACACTGATGTCATACAACACACCACAATTTGTATGTGTCAAAATGCAATATTTATATTTTATAATTATACCATATGAGAGAATGTCTGTCTGTTCAAGGTTGGGGGCCAAATTTTTCATATAAAAAAATAGTTTTATAGTAATCTGCCACATTATTCATTAATTTGTGAAAATTGACATAAAATTCCAGCTGTGAATAATTTGCCTTTACTCACATCAAACAGACAATTCTCCCACAGCGTCAAACGTTTCTCAAGCAAACTGCTGTATACCAGAGTAAGGGTAACTATTGTTTTTTTAGTTCTTCACACCACTGAGCTGCTCCCACTGCCGACTACCCACACATAACACTATTGTAAGACAGAGGGACAGAAAAACATAGAGAGAGACACACAGAAACTCAGAAACAGAAACACAGCTAGAGACAGATAGACAGAGAGATGCAGAGATAAAGATAGAGGAAGAGAATGAGATAGACAGTAGTTAAAGGGATGGATGGATAGACGAAGATGCGGATTAATAAATAGATAAGCCGTAGTAGCCGCCATGAGGGTTCTAACCAATGTGCTGTGAGTTACCAGGCACACGTTCCAGACGATTAGGCCACGACATGGTCAAAACAATTGCAACCCTGGGTACTACTGCACCCTCTAGGACTCCTGAGCCTTCCATTGACGCCGATCCAGGGTGTCAGACAATCCACCACGTGCACTCTGGCTCAGTCATCTTGGAATGTTTTACCTCTGACGCTCTTCCTTTAATACACAGAGAGTAATCACACTCTCGTGAAGTATCAATGAGAAAATCTGTAGGAGCCGTGGCGAGGGTTCGAACCTATGTGCTGGGTGTTCCCAGGCCCACACTCTCTGTGTATTGATAAAGGAGTACCCTGAAGACTGAGCCACAGTGCATGGGGGGGGGGGGGGGAATTGAGTGAAGCCATTGGTTCAGGTTCAGTGGAAACCTATAGATGTAGGAGCATCAAAATGCTCTTACATCTGGCAAGGACGTATTCGGCCGCCATTATAAATTTGGGAGCAATCCTGTGTATAAACTTACCACACAATTAACATTCATTCTTTAACCAAACTAATCTAAAAACTCTATAATTTAAATATCACTAATCCAACGTATAATCCAACACACACCTAAAATGCACACATAAGTGAAGAGTCCCTACATCATCTGTATGTCAACAAATGTCACTCGATCCCGGTCCATCTGCCACAGTCAACTGGACCCAGGATCCATCTGGACCCAGGATCCATGTGGACCCAGGGTCCATCTGGACCCAGGATCCATCTGGACCCAGGGTCGTAACATCCTCTCACTGTTGACACCCAACACACAGACAATTATATTTCTCATCAGAGCTCTCTCTGATGAACAGATAGACAGACAGATATAGAGAAACAGAGACAAAGATATCTAGAGACAGAGACTGACAGCAGATTAATGGATGAATAGATGGCTGGAAACATGAATAGACAGATAAGTAGGTTGATAGATGTATGGATGCATTGATTGCTGGATGTTTAGGTACAATGATATATAGACGAATATATAGATTGATAGTTAAATGAACAGATATTTGGTTGAATTAATGAATACAAAGTTGATTAGGTGCATGGATAGATAGATGAAAAGAAAGCAAGATGTAGATATAGTGAGATAGATGGATAGAAAGCTAGATGAAAAGATTTTTGGACAGATGGCTGCATTGATGGATGGATAAATGGCTGCACAGGTGGAGAGAAAGATGGACGGAAAGATGGATAGATGTATATAGATAAATGGACAGAGAGGGCAGATGAATGGATAGAAGTATGAATAGATAGATGAATGAGTAGATGGATGGATGAGTAGATGGATGGATAGATATTTTCGTATTTTTATTTATTTAGTTATTTTATTTATTTATGTATATATACAAGAGTTCTTACATTCTTCTACACGTCGATAGATGGATAGATGGATGTATAAAGGGAAAGACGGATAGATAGATGTATAGACAAATAGGCAGAGGTGTAGATGTTTAGACAGATGGATAGACGTACAGGTGAACAGAGAGAAAGATAGATAAATGAATATATGGATTGCTATATAGGTAGATTGAAAGATAGATGAATATATATAGATTCTTAAATATATGATGAGTAGATAGTTAGATAGATGGATAGATAGACCAAGATAGATGGATAGATAGACCGAGATAGAGAGATAGATAGATGGATGCATTGATTATATATATAGATTAATGGCTAAATAATAAGAGAGATAGGTGGATGGACGGATAGATAAATAGAGAGATAGGTGGAAGGATAGATATATGGTCAAATTGGACACACAGACCTAGGCATCGCTGGATACCCATCCAGTATAATATATAGCACAAATTCGGTCAAAATTTCCAAGACTAAGAACCAATAAATGTTCAATATTTATAGACATTTTCACCTGAAATATAAACTCAAAATATGAATCTTATTGAGTCGAGACACATTACATATATTATGTTACGTACTCCAAAGTGTGAGAGAATATCTGTGTGTGTGTCTGGCTGTTTGTCTGTTCGTCGTTGGAGGCCACACAGATGGAGCTAGCGTCATCCATGTTGACAGAGGAAATGGTCTGGGGTACAGGATGAAAATGGATGATTTGGGTTGTCAGAATTCAATAGGTAGGAGCATGTCAGGATCACATTCAGACCCCCTCACACATTTTTGGCAATGCACGCCCTCTGTTCAGCTAGATAGTATCAAAACAAACTTTCAGAACAATCGTTTTTTCGTATAGTAATATGTACCATTTTACACTGATTCTGGTAAAATTAACAAATTACCTGCTGTCAATAATTTGTTCGTACTCACATAAAACAGACGATTCTTCCACAACTTTAAAAGTTTTGCAAGACACAACCCTTTATGAGAGTAAGGGAACTATACATTTTTTAGTATGTCACATAAGCTCTTCTCGCAGGCGATAACCCACACATTACACAAAAATATTGTTGATAAGGAAGAGAGAGACAGACAGACAGTGGCCGAGAAATACAAAGACAGAGACACATAGTCAGAAACAGGCAGACACAGAGGCAGAGGGAAGAAATAGAGGCTGATAAACAGAGAAAGAGAAAGCTAGAAAAGAGAGACAGAAAGACATAAAAGAGATAGACAGAGAGCAGATATATATGAATATATATATATATATTCATATATATATATATGAATATATATATATATATGAATATATATATATATATATATATATATATATATATATATATATACATATATATATATATATATAGATGTATGCATAGAGATGTGGACTGATAGCGTGAAGGATATACTTATGGACAGAGACAGACAGGGGTATGGATAAACAGCTGAATATGATGGATAGATGGATGGGCAGATAAATGGCTTGATAAATACATAAGTGAATAGAAAGATGAGATGGTAGCTGGATAAATAGACAGATAGATAGATAGATAGATAGATAGATAGATAGATAGATAAATAGATAGATAGATAGATAGATAGATAGATAGATAGATAGATGGATAGGTGGATAAGGAGATGGATAGATAGATACAATGATAAATATATTTACAGATAGATGAATAGGTATATATATATGACAGAGAGATGAGTAGATGAATGGATATACCTAGCAAACAAAAAACATTTTTGACCGTTTTTAATTGGTCGCAGAAAGGTGACACTAAAACTATTTATATAATGTCTTTTTAATAACGTATAAAATACATTACTTTCTGTCACTCAAATCGTAGACAGCATGATTTGCTGTCCTAGTCAAATTTGCTGTCAAATCGTAGTCAGTTGCAATAGTACAACTGATGATTTAAAACTTTTCTAATTAAAATTAAGTACAAGTACTACATATGTGTGTGTGTGTGTACTTACCTAGTTGCACTTACCTAGTTGTGACTGCGGGATTGATCTCTGGCTTTTTGGTCCCGTCTCTCAACTGTCAGTCATCAGATATACAGGTTCCTGAGCCTATTGGGCTCAATCATATCTACACTTGAAACTGTGTATGGAGTCTGCCTCCACAACATCACTTCTTAATGCATTCCATTTGTCAACTACTCAGACAAAAATCTTTCTAATGATTCTATGGCTCATTTAGGCACTCAATTTCCACCTGTGTCTTATAGTGTGTGTGTGTTCCATGCATTAAATAGTCTATCTTTATCTACCCTATCAATTCATTTGATAATCTTGTATGTAGAGATCATGTCCCCCATAACTCCTCTACATCCCAGTGACTTTAGGTTTAATTCCCATAGTCTCTCCTCGTAGCTCATACCCCTCAGTTCGGGTACTAGTTTAGTGACATACTTTTGAAACTTTTCCAATTTAGTCTTATGCTTGAGTAGATATGAACTCCACACTGGAGCCGCAAATTCCTGGATTGGTCTGACATATGTGGTATATAAAGTTCTGTATGGTTCCTCACACAAGATTCTAAAGTCCGTTCTTATATTGGCTAACCTGGCATATGCCACTGATGTTATTCTCTTGATATGGGCTTCAGGAGACAGGTCTGGCGTGATATCAATCCTCAAATCTTTCTCTCTAACTCTTGAAGAATTTTATCTCCCAAATGATACCTCGTGTCTGGTGTCCTGGTCCTATCTTCATTACATTACATTTGCTTGGGTTAAATTCTAACAACCATTTGTTCGAAAAATCCTTCAGCTTGTCCAGGTCATCTTGAAGCTTCAAGCTGTCCTCCTCTGTCTAAATCCTCCACATAATTTTGGTATCGTCAGCAAACATTGAGAGGAATGATTTATACCCCCAGGGAGATCATTTACGTATATCAGAAACAGGATAGGTCTGAGTACAGAGCCCTGTGGGACTCCACTTGGGACTTCACGCCAATTTGAGGTTTCACCTCTCACTGTAACTCTTTGCTTCCTATTGCTTAGGTACTCCCTTATCCACTGGAGTACAGTACCAGTTTCTCCACCCTGTTTCTCCAGATTATGCATCAACCTCTTATGGGGTACGGTGTCAATGGCTTTCCGACAGTCCAAGTAAATGCAGTCTGCGCATCCATCTCTTTCTTGTTTAATCTTTGGCACCTGATTGTAGAATTCTATTAAGCCTGTAAGGCGATATTTAACTTGCCTCAACCCATTTTTATGGGTTGTCACGGAATCCCTTCTCTCCAGATGTGTTACTAGGTTGTTTATAATAATCTTCTCCATCACCTTGCATGGTATACAAGCTATGGGTGGTAGGCTTTGTGGGTTGGAGGTGTTATTGTAAGAGGGGGTGAGGGTGAGAGAAGGTTGGAGGTGTTATTGTAAGAGGGGGTGAGGGTGAGAGAAGGTGGGGGGTGTTATTGTAAGAGGGGGTGGGGGTGAGAGAAGGTGGGGGGTGTTATTGTAAGAGGGGGTGAGGGTGAGAGAAGGTTGGAGGTGTTATTGTAAGAGGGGGTGAGGGTGAGAGAAGGTGGGGGGTGTTATTGTAAGAGGGGGTGGGGGTGAGAGAAGGTGGGGGGTGTTATTGTAAGAGGGGGTGAGGGTGAGAGAAGGTGGGGGGTGTTATTGTAAGAGGGGGTGAGGGTGGGAGAAGGTGGGGGGTGTTATTGTAAGAGGGGGTGAGGGTGAGAGAAGGTTGGAGGTGTTATTGTAAGAGGGGGTGAGGGTGAGAGAAGGTGGGGGGTGTTATTGTAAGAGGGGGTGGGGGTGAGAGAAGGTGGGGGGTGTTATTGTAAGAGGGGGTGAGGGTGAGAGAAGGTTGGAGGTGTTATTGTAAGAGGGGGTGAGGGTGAGAGAAGGTGGGGGGTGTTATTGTAAGAGGGGGTGAGGGTGGGAGAAGGTGGGGGGTGTTATTGTAAGAGGGGGTGAGGGTGAGAGAAGGTGGGGGTGTTATTGTAAGAGGGGGTGAGGGTGAGAGAAGGTGGGGGGTGTTATTGTAAGAGGGGGTGAGGGTGAGAGAAGGTGGGGGTGTTATTGTAAGAGGGGGTGAGGGTGAGAGAAGGTGGGGGGTGTTATTGTAAGAGGGGGTGAGGGTGAGAGATGGTCGGGGGGTGTTACCCAGTGGAGGGCATAATGTTGTCACATGTAGGTACCAAAACACTAGTCCCAAATGAGCGCATTGTCTTCTGAGGTTCGTTTCCATATTTTCACTTATATCCACCATAAATAATATATTGCAAGAACACTGTACACGGTATGATTAACTGACTAATTGAGAGGCACTTACCACCAAGTCAACATCCGAAAGTACAACTAGGTGTTAAAAAGCATTGTTTATGTCTTGTTTACGTCCCTGTAGGCCCGTTGATGTCCACGCCGCTGCCAGGCATAGATCACTCCAAATTCCTGCTATATATCACCAGTAATCGGCCTCTTGTTCCCCTTAGCCCGGTACAGCTCTAACGCTACACGTTTTGCCTGTCTTCTTCACTATTCTGTTCACTATTTGCTTTAATCATCACTATCACATCTAGTTACGTACTCTCTGACTGAGCGATGGCGGCAACGAGTCTGTGGTGTAACTGATGCCGTAGAGTGATCTTGACTAATTTGTTCTATCGGACACAATCTATGAAACTGCTATTTTCTAAACAGTGCGTTTCACTTCATAATATTACTACGCAACGAATTTCCTTTGGATCCCTCTGATGTCCCAAATTATGAAGACATTTAGATGAGCGAACTGCACATGTCCACCCTTGCTACACCGGTCTTAGCAACTGCGTGTTTTGGTCTGTGTGTTTTGGTTTTGTGTGTTTTGGTCTGTGTATGTTTGGTTTGTGTGTGTGTTTGGTCTGTGTGTGTGTTTGGTCTGTGTGTGTGTTTGGTCTGTGTGTGTGTGTGTTTGGTCTGTGTGTGTGTTTGGTCTGTGTGTGTGTTTGGTCTGTGTGTGTGTGTGTTTGGTCTGTGTGTGTGTTTGGTCTGTGTGTGTGTTTGGTCTGTGTGTGTGTGTGTTTGGTCTGTGTGTGTGTTTGGTTTGTGTGTGTATGTGTGTTTTGGTCTGTGTGTGTGTGTTTGATACGTGTGTGTGTTTGGTCTGTGTGTGTATTTCGTCTGTGTTTGTGTTTGGTCTATGAGTGTGTTTGGTCTGTGTGTGTGTGTTTGGTCTGTGTGTGTGTGTGTGTTTGATATGTGTGTGTGTGTTTGGTCTGTGTCTGTGTTTGATCAGTGTGTGTGTTTGGTCTGTGTGTGTGTTTGATCTGTGAGTGTTTGATCTGTGTGTGTGTTTGATCTGTGTGTGTGTGTGTTTGGTCTGTGTGTGTGTGTGTTTGGTCTGTGTGTGTGTTTGGTCTGTGTGTGTATGTGTGTTTGGTCTGTGTGTGTGTGTTTGGTCTGTGTGTGTGTGTGTTTGGTCTGTGTGTATGTTTGGTCTGTGTGTGTGTTTGGTCTGTGTGTGTGTTTGGTCTGTGTGTATGTTTGGTCAGTGTGTGTATGTTTGGTCTGTGTGTGTGTGTTTGGTCTGTGTGTATGTTTGGTCCGTGTGTGTGTTTGGTCTGTGTGTGTGTTTGGTCTGTGTGTGTGTTTGGTCTGTGTGTGTGTGTGTTTGGTCTGTGTGTATGTTTGGTCTGTGTGTGTGTGTTTGGTCTGTGTGTATGTGTGTTTGGTCTGTGTGTGTGTGTTTGGTCTGTGTGTGTGTGTTTGATCTGTGTGTGTGTGTTTGATCTGTGTGTGTGTATTCACCTAGTTGCATTCACTTAGTTGTACTTGCGGGGGTTGAGCTCTGCTTTTCCGGCCCGCCTCTCAACTGTCAGTCAATCAACTGTTACTAACTACTAATTTTTTCTCTTCTACAACACACACACACACCCAGGAAGCAGCCCGTAACAGCTGTCTAACTCCCAGGTAACTATTTACTGCTGGGAAACAGGGGTTTCAGGGTGAAAGAAACTCTGCCCCTCTGTTTTCACCGACGGCCGGGATCGAACCTGCACCCTGGGATTACGAGTCCCAAGCGCTGTCCATTCAGCCCCAAGGCCCCTGTGAGTACCTACATAGTTGCATACTCCAGGATTGGTGTTTCATATGTGGTATGCATGGTTCTCAACGATTCCCTACTCAGGTTCCTGAAGGCTGTTCTGATGTTAGCCAGCCTCGCATATGCCGCAGATGTAATTCTTTTTATATGGGCTTCAGAGGACAAGTTTGGTGAGATATCATCTCCTAGATCTTTCTCTCTGTCCGTTTCAAGAAGTACATCATCTCCTATTCAATACCATGTGTCTGGCCTCCTGTTTCCACCGCCTAGTTTAATTACCTTACATTTACTCGGGTTGAACTTCAGTAGCAATTTGTTGGAACATTCATTCAGTCTCTCTAGGTAATCTTGTTGCCTACTACTATCATCCTCTGTTTTAATCATCCTCATAATTTTTGCATCATCAGCAAACAATGAAAGGAAAGATTCTATATCATCTGAAAGATCATTTACATATATCAGAAACAGTATAAGTCCAAGGACTGAACTTTGAGGGATTCCACTGGTGACGCCTCGCCAATCAGAGACCTTCCCCCTTCACAGTGTCTTATGTTGCTTAGGTACTCCCTTATCCAATGGAGTACCTTCCTTTACACTCCTGCCTGCCTCTCCAGCTTTTTCACTTGCCTCTTTTGTGGTACTGTGTCAAAGGCTTTCTGGCAATCCAAAAATATGCAGTCTGCCCAAACTTCTCTTTCTTGCCAGATTTTGGTTGCCTGATCGTAGATTTAAATTAATCCTGTGAGGCAGGACTTGACATCCCTGAACCCATGTTCATGCTGTGTTATAAAGTTCTTTCGCTCCAGATGTTTCACTAACTTTTTTCGCACAATCTTCTTCATCATCTTGCATTGGATGCAAGTTAGGGACACAGGCCTGTAGTTTAGTGCCTCATGTCTATCCCCCTTCTTGTATATACGGACTACATTAGCCATCGTCCAAATTTTTGGTAGTTCCCCTGTTACCAAGGATTTGTTATACACTGTGGAGAGTGGCAGGCACTTTGTTTCTGCTCCTTCCTTTAGTATCCAAGGGGAGATTCCATCTGGGCCTATACCTTTTGTCGCATCCAAATCTAGTAAAAGATTCCTTACATCCTCACTGGTAATCTCAAGCTCTTCGAGGGGGTTCCTGGTTAACTATTCCTTCTCTTATCTCTGGAACTTCTCCTTGCTCTACTGTGAAGATCTCCTGGAATTTATTATTCAGTTCCTCGCACACTTCCTTACCGTGGTAGTGAATCTGTCTGCCCCTATCCTCAATTTTATTACCTGATCCTTTACTGTAGCTTTTTCTCCCGATATGGCTGCGCAACAATTTAGGTTGAGTCTTTGTCTTGCTTGCAATGTCATTTTTGGATTGCCCTTTTGCCTCTCTTCTCAATGTGACATATTCATTCCTGGCACTCTGGTATCTTTCTCTGCTCTCAAGTACCCTGTTATTCTTATAGTTACTCCACGACTATTTACTTTGCTGCTTAGCTAGCCTACATCTCTGATTAGACCATAAGTTTCTCATGTACATTTCGTTGTTTTCCTTTTGGACCAGGACAAACTTGTCGGCTGCCTCCTTACACTCCTGCGTAACGTAATCCATCATGTCTTGGGCCGTCTTTCCCCTAAGCTCTGTTTCCCATGTTATATCTAATGATTTTTCTGATCTCATAGTTTTTCTTTCGGAATGCCAGCCTTTTGTTTTCAGTTCAAGTTTCCCTTCTCGAGTTCAATAACCCTTCTTCGACCAGATACTCAAAGGTCAGTACACTTTGGTCGCTCATTCCTACATGGGCCTCGAAACCGATTTTTCTTATGTCGGAGTCGTTCAGAGTGAAGACTAGGTCGAGTCTCGCTGGTTCATCGTTTCCTCTCATTCTTGTGGGTTCCCTGACATGCTGGCTTAAAAGGTTTCTTGTCACCACCTCCAATAGTTTGGCTCTCCATGTATCCTCACCTCCATGCGGTTCCTTGTTCTCCCCACTCTATCCTTCTGTGATTGAAGTCCCTCATGATGAGCAGATACGATCTATTTCTACAGGTAACAGAGGCAGCCCTCTCAATTATAGTGCTAACTGCCATGTTGTTCTTGTCATACTCTTACTTGGGTCTTCTGTCATTTGGTGGGAGATTATATATCACTGCTACTACTACTCTTGGTCCTCCCATTGTCATGGTGCCTATTATATACTCTCTGAATCCCTCGCATCCCTGGAAAACCATCGCCTTGAAACTAAACTCCTTTCTCATTAGTAGGGCCACTCTGCCTCCTACCCTTCCTTCCCTCTCTTTCCTTATTTCAGTGTAATCCTGGGGAAACACCGCATTCGTCATGATTCCTGAGAGTTTTGTTTCTATGAGTATGATTACATCTGTGGATCACTTCTTGTGCTCTTTCCAGTAGTTTACTTGCCTTGCTTGTAATCCCATCTATGTTCGAGTACATCACCCTGAAACTGACTCTCTTCTGTCCTTCCTCAGATTCTGTTGACTCCCATTAAGCAGAGAAACAGGGAGGGTCCGGGGTGTGAGGGCCTAGAAAGCAGGACCTGCGGGATCTGGGGTGGGCTGGGTCTGGAGGATCTGGATAGGGAGGGTGGAGGAGTATGAAAGACTTCAGGGGGTCAGAAGGAAAAAGAGGGCTGGGGTGGGGGGGGAGTGCGAGGCTTTGGGGGAGGGTGCGAAGGGGAGACATGTGGGAGTCCCATCATTTTCGCATCTTCTGTACGTGCTAAAAACGACATTTCATTGTTAAGGGCACGTTTTAAATTACGTTTAATATACGCCTTTTGAGAATTTGAAAAGACGAGAGAGAGAGAGAGAGAGAGAGAGAGAGAGAGAGAGAGAGAGAGAGAGAGAGAGAGAGAGAGAGAGAGAGAGAGAGAGAGAGAGAGGGAGCGAGGGAGAGAGAGAGAGGGAGGGGGAGAGAGAGAGAGAGAGAGAGAGAGAGAGAGAGAGAGAGAGAGAGAGAGAGAGAGAGAGAGAGAGAGAGAGAGAGAGAGAGAGAGAGAGAGAGAGAGAGAGAGAGAGAGAGAGAGAGAGAGAGAGAGAAAGAAAGGCAGAGGTAGAGACAGAGAGGCAGAGGCTGTGGGGGAATTCACTACAACATATAATATCATTAAGAAATTCATGAGGACCATAAAAAATGTTATGGGCTCGGTGACCAGTGATCTATGGATCTTTAAATAATAAACATTAATTAATTCAACAACTAATTTAGAGAAGTGGACTGTAAAACTTCTATTTAAAGTAGAGCAATTGCCTTTACATATCTCTTGGGGGGGGGGGTTAAATTCTATAATGTTAGTCTACATATAATTAGAATCACATAGAACCCTGTACGCGTCTGGCAACACGTGATTCTACAGGCTAACGTACGGTTCCCTTGAAGCTATGCCCCATGCTGAAATATTAATAACATGTAATTTCTACTTGAGTGTACATATATATGCATTTATTCATGAAATTAGAATGGAATACGCATAAGAATTACACTCACGGGAGTTATTAGGCTTACATGCAACGTAACGACAAGGCACCAACGTAGATATAGAATAATGGCCAAAATAGAAAATCAATGGTACTCAGCCTTGCCGGATGCAGTATCCGTAATATGTTGAAGCTGCCGAATCGATCTCAAGCCATATAATGCACGGATGCTCCTCAGTTTCATCGATAATAAGGATCAGCTTCAGAGCAACAAACTGTAATGGCGTCTCTTTCTGACAAGTCTCCTTGCTAGTGCCGCGCGCCATCTAGCGCCGGATGTTGGAAACTTGTGTAATAATTCGCAATATTTTAATCTAATTTCCGAATGATTGGAAACATTACTGACGTTTTTTTGTGTCACATTAACGTACTTTAGGTAACAGCATATTGTTTCTCACTGTGCAAATCATTTAACCTAAATGACGTTAGATGGAAAATATATATTCGTAGTGGAATTTGAGTTTGTTTACTTTGTTTACTAGATCAGATGACCGCAAATGTATGAAACTATTTCCAATAAACGGCTATATATTTTACTAAACAGAAATGAATCAATTGCCAATCTATATTCCTTAATAAATTCTACAAGATTAAACATGTTTTAATTCGATTTATAAATATGTGGAATTTATTCTCCCGAGCTGGGTAGCTGAGTCAATCGCCGTTATGAATTCTAGGACAAATCTGGTGTTACTACGAGTCAGTTTATTAGAATTTAATATAGCTACACTACTGGTTAGTAGTATTAGTAAATTATAATTCTTAGTACAAAAAATACCTTCTATCGAACTAGGGGTTAGTATTTGGGTGTTGGAAGTTTCCAACAGAGGCAGAGGGGCAGAGGCAGAGGGGCATAAGAGTAGAGACAGCAGGGCAGATGCAGCGGGGTAGAGACAGTGGGGTACAGGTAGAGGGGTAGAGGCAGAGTGGTAGAGGAAGAAGGGCCGAGACAGAGGGGTCGAGGCAGAGGAAGAGGGGCCGAGGCAGAGAGGCAAAGGCAGAGGGGCAGAGGCAGAGGCTCAGAGGGCAGAGGCAGAGGCTCAGAGGGCAGAGGCAGAGGAGCAGATGCAGAGGGGCAGAGGCAGAGGGGAAGAGGCAGGGTGGCAGACGAGCAGAGGCAGAGGGTCAGAGTCAGGGGGCAGAGGCAGAGGCAGAGGGTCAGAGGCAGGGGGGCAGAGGCAGAGGAGCAGAGGCAGAGGATCAGAGGCAGGGGGGCAGAGGCAGAGGGGCAGAGTCAGAGGCAGATGGGCAGAGGCAGAGGGGCAGAGGCAGAGAGGCAGAGGGTCAGGGGCAGGGGGGCAGAGGCAGAGGCAGAGGGGCAGAGGGTCAGGGGCAGAAGCAGAGGGGCAGAGGCAGAGGGGGCTGAGGCAGAGGGAGCAGAGGGGCAGAGACAGAAGGGCAGAGGCAGAGGCAGAGGGGCAGAGGCAGAGGGGACCGAGGCAGAGAGGCAGAGGCAGAGGGTCAGAGGCAGAGGGGCAGAGGCAGAGGGGGCTGAGGCAGAGGGGCAGAGGCAGAGGCAGAGGGTCAGGGGCAGAGGGGTCAGAGGCAGAGGGTCAGAGGCAGAGGGGCAGAGGCAGAGAGGCAGAGGGGCAGAGGCAGAGGGGGCTGAGGCAGAGAGGCAGAGGGGTCAGAGGCAGAGGGGCATAGGCAGAGGGGCAGAGACAGAAGGGCAGAGGCAGAGGGGCAGAGGCAGAGGGGGCCGAGGCAGAGGGGCAGAGGCAGAGAGGCAGAGGGGCAGAGGCCGAGGGGCAGAGGCAGAGGGGCAGAGGCAGAGGCAGAGACAGAAGGTAAGAGGCAGAGCCCAGCAAACAATTTTAGGTTGCCACAACATATCTGGAAAGTATTTGAAAGTATTGGAAACGTTTGTTTTATCGTATCAGATACGATATTGTGTGTGGACTTAAATAGGTTTCCAAAACTTATAACCAAGACATATGTATCTAACACTAATTTGAGATGTTGTGGCAACTTTACACTCCTAACATGAGTCATTCATAATCCATTCATATACCAATATGAATCTCTTATGAAAGGTTTGAGCCAATAATCTGAACCCTTTTCACATCTTTGTGTTTAAAGTTAAATTTCTTGAAATTAAATTATATTTTATATTATATTATTTTTATTATATTTTATATTATATTATTATTTTCAATTTAAATATTAAAACCAATTTAAGGGTAAAAAAAATCTAATAATTTATATTTCTTTTATTATTTACTAACAATTATAATTATTTACTAACGGAGAGAGGGGAGGCTGTACGGCGGAGAGTGGCGGCTGTGGCGGACAGTGGCGGCGGTGGCGGATAGTGGCGGCGGGTGGACAGTGGCGGCGGGCGGACAGTGGCGGCGGCGGGCGGACAGTGGCGGCGGGCGGACAGTGGTGGCGGTGGCGGATAGTGGCGGCGGGCGGATAGTGGCGGCGGGCGGACAGTGGCGGCGGGCGGACAGTGGCGGCGGGCGGACAGTGGCGACTGTGGCGGATAGTGGCGGCGGTGGTGGACAGTGGCGGCGGGCGGACAGTGGCGGCGGCGGGCGGACAGTGGCGGCGGCGGGCGGACAGTGGCGGCGGCGGGCGGACAGTGGCGGCGGCGGCCGGACAGTGGCGGCGGCGGGCGGACAGTGGTGGTGGCGGGCAGACAGTGGAGGCGGCGGGCGGACAGTGGTGGCGGCGGGCGAACAGTGGTGACGGCGGGCGGACAGTGGTGGCGGCGGGCGGACAGTGGTGGCGGTGGCAGACAGTGGTGGCGGTGGCAGACAGTGGTGGCGGTGGCGGACAGTGGTGGCGGATAGTGGCAGCGGGCGGACAGTGGCGGCGGGCGGACAGTGGCGGCGGTGGCGGATAGTGGCGGCGGGCGGACAGTGGCGGCGGGCGGACAGTGGCGGCGGGCGGACAGTGGCGGCGGTGGCGGATAGTGGCGGCGGGCGGACAGGGCGGCGGCGGGCGGACAGTGGCGGCGGGCGGACAGTGGCGGCTGGAGGACAGTGGCGGCTGGAGGACAGTGGCGGCGGGCGGACAGTGGCGGCGGGCGGACAGTGGCGGCGGGAGGACAGTGGCGGCGGTGGCGGATAGTGGCGGCGGGCGGACAGTAGCGGCTGTGGCGGATAGTGGCGGCGGGCGGACCGTGGCGGCTTTGGCGGCGGTGGTGGACAGTGGCGGCGGGCGGACAGTGGCAGCGGCGGGCGGACAGTGGCGGCGGCGAGCGGACAGTGGCGGCGGCGGGCGAACAGTGGCGGCGGCGGGCGGACAGTGGAGGCGGCGGGCGGACAGTGGAGGCGGCGGGCGGACAGTGGAGGCGGCGGGCGGACAGTGGAGGCGGCGGGCGGACAGTGGTGGCGGCGGGCGGACAGTGGTGGCGGCGGGCGGACAGTGGTGGCGGCGGGCGGACAGTGGTGGCGGCGGGCGGACAGTGGTATTGGTGGCGGTGGCGGACAGTGGCGGACAGTGGCGGCGGTGGCGGACAGTGACGGCGGTGGCGGACAGTGGCGGCGGTGGCGGACAGTGGCGGCGGTGGCGGACACTGGCGGCTGTGTATGGCGGTGGTGGCGGGTGGCGGCGTCTGTGATGAGTGGTGGCGGCTGGCGGTGGTGGCGGCGGTGGTGGTGGGTGGTGGTGGCGGCGGTGGTGGTGGGTTGTGGTGGCGGCGGCGGCTGGTGGTGGTGGGTGGTGGCGGCGGTGGTGGTGGGTGGTGGTGGCGGCGGTGGTGGTGGGTGGTGGTGGCGGCGGCGGCTGGTGGTGGTGGGTGGTGGCGGCGGTGGTGGTGGGTGGTGGTGGCGGCGGCGGCTGGTGGTGGTGGGTGGTGGCGGCGGGTGGTGGGTGGCGGCGGCGGCTGGTAATGGTGGGTGGTGGAGGCGGGTGGTGGGTGGTGGCGGCTGTGGTGGGTAGTTGGCGGGCGGTGGCGGGCGGCGGCGGCTGTGGTGGGTGGTGACGATCGGCGGTGGGGGGGGCTGGTGGCGGCTGGCGGTGGCGGCTTGCGGTGGCGACTGTGGCAACGGGCGGTGACGGCTGATAGCGGGCGGTGGTGGCGGCTGGTGGCAGGTGGTGGTGGCGGCTGGTGGTGGCGGCTGGTGGCGGTGGCAGCTGGTGGCGGTGATGGCGGCTGGTGGTGGTGGCAGCTGGTGGCGGTGATGGCGGCTGGTGGTGGTGGTGGTGGCGGCTGGTGGTGGTGGCAGCTGGTGGCGGCTGGTGGCGGTGATGGCGGCTGGTGGTGGTGGTGGTGGTGATGGCGGCTGGTGGCGGGCGGTGGCGGGCGGTGGCGGCTTGTGGCGGCTGGTGGTGGCGGCGGTGGTGGGTGGTGGTGGTGGTGGTGGGTGGTGGTGGCGGCTGTGGTGGGTGGTGGCGGTGGTGTCGGCGGCGGCTGTGGTGGGTGGTGGCGGCGGCGGCGGTGGTGGTGGGTGGTGGTGGTGGTGGGTGGTGGTGGCGGCGGCGGTGATGGGTGGTGGCGGCGGTGGTGGTGGGTGGTGGTGGCGGCGGCGGCTGGTGGTGGTGGGTGGTGGTGGTGGGTGGCGGTGGCTGGTGGCGGGTGGCGGCTGGTGGTGGGTGGTGGCGGCGGGTGGTGAGTGGCGGTGGTGGGTGGCGGTGGCTGGTGGCGGGTGGCGGCTGGTGGCGGGTGGCGGCTGGTGGTGGGTGGTGGCGGGTGGCGGCTGGTGGTGGGTGGTGGCAGGTGGCGGCTGGTGGTGGGTGGTGGCGGGTGGCGGCTGGTGGTGGGTGGCGGCTGGTGGTGGGTGGCGGGTGGCGGCGGGTGTCGGCTGGTGGTGGGTGGCGGGTGGCGGTGGGTGGCTTCTGGTGGTGGGTGGCGGGTGGCGGCTGGTGGTGGGTGGTGGCAGGTGGTGGCTGGTGGCGGGTGGCGGCTGGTGGTGGGTGGTGGCGGCGGGTGGTGAGTGGCGGTGGTGGGTGGCGGTGGCTGGTGGCGGGTGGCGGCTGGTGGCGGGTGGTGGCGGGTGGCGGCTGGTGGTGGGTGGTGGGTGGCGGGTGGCGGCGGGTGGTGGGTGGTGGCGGCGGGTGGTGAGTGGCGGTGGTGGGTGGCAGTGGCTGGTGGCGGGTGGCGGCTGGTGGTGGGTGGTGGCGGGTGGCGGCTGGTGGTGGGTGGTGGCAGGTGGCGGCTGGTGGTGGGTGGTGGCGGCTGGTGGTGGGTGGCGGCTGGTGATGGGTGGTGGGTGGCGGGTGGCGGCGGGTGGCGGCTGGTGGTGGGTGGTGGCGGCGGGTGGTGAGTGGCGGTGGTGGGTGGCGGTGGCTGGTGGCGGGTGGCGGCTGGTGGCGGGTGGTGGCGGGTGGCGGCTGGTGGTGGGTGGTGGGTGGCGGGTGGCGGCGGGTGGTGGGTGGTGGCGGCGGGTGGTGAGTGGCGGTGGTGGGTGGCAGTGGCTGGTGGCGGGTGGCGGCTGGTGGTGGGTGGTGGCGGGTGGCGGCTGGTGGTGGGTGGTGGCAGGTGGCGGCTGGTGGTGGGTGGTGGCGGCTGGTGGTGGGTGGCGGCTGGTGATGGGTGGTGGGTGGCGGGTGGCGGCGGGTGGCGGCGGGTGGCGGCTGGTGGTGGGTGGCGGGTGGCGGCGGGTGGCGGCTGGTGGTGGGTGGCGGGTGGCGGCGGGTGGCGGCTGGTGGTGGGTGGTGGCGGCTGGTGGTGGGTGGTGGCAGGTGGCGGCTGGTGGTGGGTGGTGGCAGGTGGCGGCTGGTGGTGGGTGGCGGCTGGTGGTGGGTGGTGGGTGGTGGCGGCTGATGGTGGGCGGCGGGTGGCGGCGGGTGGCGGCTGGTGGCGGCCAGCTGGGACACACCCTTCACCACTGAAGGTCTGAGCACAACTAACCATATGTCTCTTTCACCCACCAGCCCAGTGGTGCCAGCTCGCGCTCTCAAAATGTTTCCTTCAAAGATTGTATATTATCTTTGAACAACAAGTTTGATTATCAAGGGAATAATGCATATATTATTGTCACATTAATGCTGTGCAATATCTTATTACATTCCTGCTAAATAATTATAATTTGAAACAGGATAAAAAATCCAACATATATATAAAAACCAACATTAGAGATCACGAGGCCTAGGCCTCGCCTGTGACCACACATCCTGCCTCCCTGGCCTGCTACCCTCTCACACCTCACACTCTTAACTCTCTCATAATCACTCTCACTCTCTTACTCTGTCACTCTTACTCTGTCACTCTTACTCTCTGTCACTCTTACTCTCTGTCACTCTTACTCAGTCACTCTTACTCTGTCACTCTTACACTCTGTCACTCTTACTCTCTGTCACTCTTACTCTCTGTCACTCTTACTCTCTGTCACTCTTACTCTGTCACTCTTACTCTCTGTCACTCTTACTCTCTGTCACTCTTACTCTCCGTCACTCTTACTCTCTGTCACTCTTACTCTCTGTCACTCTTACTCTGTCACTCTTACTCTCTGTCACTCTTACTCTGTCATTCTTACTCACTCTCAGTCACCCTTACCCATTCATACTCACTCTCTCACTCTTACTCTCATACTCTTACTCTCAATTACTCTTACTCTCAATCACTCTTACTCCCAATCACTCCTACTCCCAATCACTCCTTCTCTCAATCACTCCTACTCTCATTCTTACTCTTACTCCCAATCACTCTTACTCTCAATCACTCTTATTCTCATTCTTACTCTTACTCTTACTCCCAATCACTCTTACTCCCAATCACTCTTACTCTCAATCACTCTTACTCTCAATCACTCTAACTCTCAATCACTCTTACTCTCATTCTTACTCTTACTCACTCTTACTCTCAATCACTCTTATTCTCATTCTTACTCCTACTCCCAATCACTCTTACTCCCAATCACTCTTACTCTCAATCACTCTTACTCCCAATCACTCTTACTCTCAATCACTTTTACTCTCAATCACTCTTACTCTCAATCACTCTTACTCTCATTCTTACTCTTACTCACTCTTACTCTCAATCACTCTTATTCTCATTCTTACTCCTACTCCCAATCACTCTTACTCCCAATCACTCTTACTCTCAATCACTCATACTCCCAATCACTCTTACTCTCAATCACTCTTACTCTCAATCACTCTTACTCTCACTAACTCTCAATCACTCTTACTCTCACTAACTCTCAATCACTCTTACTCTCACTCTAACTCTCAATCACTCTTACACACTATTATTCACTCTTTCTCTCAGTCATCCTTACTCACTCTCATACTCACTCTTACTCTGTCACTCTTACTCTCTGTCACTCTTACTCTCTGTCACTCTTACTCTCTGTCACTCTTACTCTCTGTCACTCTTACTCTCTGTCACTCTTACTCTGTCACTCTTACTCTCTGTCACTCTTACTCTCTGTCACTCTTACTCTCTATCACTCTTACTCTGTCATTCTTACTCTGTCACTCTTACTCACTCTCAGTCACCCTTACCCATTCATACTCACTCTCTCACTCTTACTCTCATACTCCTACTCTCAATTACTCTTACTCTCAATCACTCTTACTCCCAATCACTCCTACTCCCAATCACTCCTACTCTCAATCACTCCTACTCTCATTCTTATTCTTACTCTTACTCCCAATCACTCTTACTCTCAATCACTCTTACTCTCAATCACTCTTACTCTCAATCACTCTTACTCTCATTCTTACTCTTACTCACTCTTACTCTCAATCACTCTTATTCTCATTCTTACTCCTACTGTCACTCTAACTCCTACTCCCAATCACTCTTACTCCCAATCACTCTTACTCTCAATCACTCTTACTCCCAATCACTCTTACTCTCAATCACTCTTACTCTCAATCACTCTTACTCTCAATCACTTACTCTCAATCACTCTTACTCTCACTAACTCTCAATCACTCTTACTCTCACTCTAACTCTCAATCACTCTTACTCTCATACTCACCCTTACTCTCAATCACTTTACTCTCACTCTTACTCATTCTGTCACCCTTACTCTCACTCTTACTCTGTCACTCTTACTCACTCTCAGTCACTCTTACTTATACTCACTCTTACTCACACTTACACACTCTCTGGCACTCTCACTCACCTTCAGTCACTCTTACTCACTCTTACCCACTCTCGCTCACTCTTACTCACTCTAGTTAATAAGAACACGCCAATATAAGACAACAAAACGTTTTCAGATTCTTTCTCACCACTTTCCAGCAACTTTTATAATTTATATAAATTATCTTAGGGAATAATACATAAATTATATATTTAAACATGATATTAGTGTTTAGTGGAATGCATAAGGAGTCAAATTGTGTTAAAAAGAGCGATTTTTAGAAAATATGGAAAACTACTTTTTTCTGTTCATATTATAACTAAATGGATTTTTAAGGTTTCACTCAGCCAATATATATCATTCACAATTTATTAATGAATTTTACAAAAAAACACCATAAATTTTATATTTAAACATGTAAAAACTATTTGTTTTACATTTGGAAGAAAATAATTGTAGAAAAACAATTTATAATTAAACCTTTGTGTTTGGATTTTTTGAGTAAAAGTTTCTCAAAGGCTCTCCTGCACCATTCTCAATGCAAATCATTCCCACACCTATGGGAAGAGATAGGCGAACGTTGTGTAGATGATTTGTGTTTGCTGGGAGGGGCAGAGGCAGAGTGGCAGAGGCAGAGGGGCAGAGGCAGAGGGGCAGAGGCAGAGGGGCAGAGGCAGAGGGGCAGAGACAAAGGGTCAGAGGCAGAGGGGCAGAGGCAGAGGGGCAGAGGCCGAGGGGGCTGAGGCAGAGGGTCAGAGGCAGAGGCAGAGGGTCAGAGGCAGAGGGGTCAGAGGGTCAGAGGCAGAGGGGCAGAGGGGCAGAGGCAGAGGGTCAGAGGCAGAGGCAGTGGGGCAGAGGCAGAGGGGCAGAGGCAGAGGGGCAGAGGCTGAGGGGCAGAGGCAGAGGGGCAGAGGCAGAGGGGCAGAGGCAGAGGGGCAGAGGCAGAGGGGGCCGAGGCAGAGGGGCAGAGGCAGAGGGGCAGAGGCAGAGGGGCAGAGGCAGAGGGGCAGAGGCAGAGGGGGCCGAGGCAGAGGGGCAGAGGCAGATGGGGCCGAGGCAGAGGGGCAGAGGCAGAGGGGGCCGAGGCAGAGGGGCAGAAGCAGTGGGGCAGAGGCAGAGGGGCAGAGGCAGACTGGCCGAGGCAGAGGGGCAGAAGCAGTGGGCAGAGGCAGAGGGGCAGAGACAGAGGGGGCCGAGGCAGAGGTATCGAGACAGAGTGGCCGAGGCAGCGGGGCAGAAGCAGAGTAGTAGAGGCAGAGGGGCCGAAGCCGAGGGGCAGCTGCAGATGGGCAGTGGCAGAAGGGCCAAGGCAGCGGGGTCGAGGCAGAGGGGACAAGAAAGAAAGGCTGAAGGGCAGAGGCATGGGGGCAGTGGCAGAGGGGATGAGGGAGAGGGGCAATGGCAGAGTGGCAGAAGGGGTAAAGGCAGAGGAGCAGAGGCAGAGGGGCAGATGCTAATTGGCAGTGGCAGAGGGGCCAAGGCAAAGGGGCAGATGCTAAGAGTCAGAGGCAGAGGGGCCATGTCAGTGATGCCGAGGCAGAGGGGCAGAGGCAGAGTGGACGAGGCAAAGGAGACGGGGCAGAGGAAGAGGGGCCGAAGCAGAGGGAACGAAGCAGAGGGGACGAGGCAGAAGGGGAGAGTAGTAGGGGCAGGGGGTGAAGGAAGGGGGGCAGAGGCAAAGAGGCAGTGGCAGAGGAACCTTTGCAGAGGGACCAAGGCAGAAGCAGAGGGGCCGAAGCAGAGGGGACGAGGTAGAGGGGACGAGGAAGAGAGGCAAAAGCAGAGGGGCAGAGGCAGAGGGACAGAGGCACTGGGGCAGAGGCAGGGTGGCAGAGGCAGGGGGCACAGGCAGAGAGGCAGAGGCAGAGGGGCACAGGCAGAGGCAGAGGGGTATTGGCAAGGGATAGCAAAAAGGCAGAGACAGAGAGGAAAGAGATCGAGGGTCCATTACAAAGGGGCCGAGACATAGGGGCCGAAGCAGAGGGGCCGAGGCGGAAGGGCAGAAGCGGAGGGGTTGAAGCAGAATAGCCAAATAAGAAGGCCAAGGCAGAAAGGCAGAGAAGCAGAGACAGAGTGGCAGAGACAGAGAAGCAGAGAGAGATAGAGACAGAGAGACAAGGGAAGAGAGAGTGACGCAGCGAGATGGGTGTGCAGGACGAGCAGCAGGGTAACATGCGGTAACACAGGGAGCGAGGGAGACACTGGCTCACTACACCTCTCGCTGGGGTCATACAGCAAACCATTTCTGATCTCAACACGGCTCACATTTCACTTGCCGGGCCTCCCAATACTCTCCTTCAGTGAATATAATACTCTTTACTTAATAGTACTTTCCTCCCAAACACACTTTAGAATCTCAAACACCAAGGGAATTAAACATACCAAACACACACACACACACACGTGCACCTACACACACACACACACACACACGTGCACCTACACACACACACACACAGTCTTGGGTCAGCCTTGATAGTGAGCAGACATGTAGGGTCAGCTGTCCGCATATACCGAGGGAATAATAGGGCCAAGTGAGCAGGTATACTGTGCAGTGAGAATCGGGACAGTATAAATCGAACAGTGGCATTGCAATGCAACACATTGATCACATCTCGTGGTGAATTATCTCAGTGAATTTAGAGAAGATTGCTAGTAAAGATCGACTTCTTGAGGCATCATCAGTCGTATCAGCTGGGAGCCACGTGGAGACCTGAAGACCTCACAGGATTACCGACGGAACGCGGTGTATTCACGTAGAGTGCATGCGGGGGGGCTGGCTGGTAAAAGTATCTCTCATAAGTCTCCAACAGTGTGCAAGGTTTATATAATGTCATATCGTAGAAGCTAATGCATTCCATTCAATAACACAATCGTAAGTTGCCCGAAACGCTGCGCGTACTAGTGGCTTTACAAGATTGTAAATACTGTACTATTTAATGTATTCTCTCAAACTCAATGTACCTTCTTGTATATAAATAAATAAAAAAATAAACAAATAAATAAATAAGTGGTAGACAGGTAACAGGGACAGCAACTGTGAGCTCACTGGGAACCCGGATAAGCCGCTAATCCCCCTTGCCGTAAAATGAAGACTACACCTCACCCACCTCCTCTTAACCCCCATCTCACCCCCCCAAAACACTCCCCCCCCCCACTCCCACTCTCCTCTACCACTGACTAAATGTACACACGCACACACACACACACACCTCCCTCTCTCTTGTTCTCTCTGTTCTCTCTCTCTCTCTCTCTCTTTCTCTCTTGCACTCTCTCTATCTTACTCTCTCTCTCTTGACAAAGGACAAAATGGCAGGAGAATGCAACAGGGACACAGGGAATAGTCAAAGTGACCAAACAAAGGAACTGTTAACCCAAGTTCTGGAGGAATTCAGGAGGGAGATACATGAAATGAGAATTACAATTAACAACCTGCAAAGTGAGCTGACATCAGCAAAGGAGGAGATCAAATCCCTCACAGAGTAAAATAAAGAGACCGTGCATCAGATTATCATCCAAAGGGAAGGTGGGATTGGAGCATTGGAAGGAAATGCCTCTGTACCTGAAACGTTTGTGGAAAGAAAGAGAAAGAGCTCAGAAGCAATAGACACAGTGAGGGAGGTAGCCATGCAAGCAGCTACCTCACAGGAAGCAGCAAAGTGCACCAGCCAGCTAATGGAGAGAAAAAGATCAGTGGTAGTTGTAGGCATCAAAGAACAGGAAGGATCCAATAGGCAGGAATGAAATAGCAAGGATAGACAGGCAATACATGGGCTACTGAAGGGGTTACAGATAGAAGGGGCTGAACAAAACATTGAGAAGGTTTTCAGGTTGGGCTGGTACAACAGGACAGAAACCGACTGGTAAAGGTTGTGTTTACAAACGAGGCCACCAAAGAGGTTCTTTTAGAAAGGAAGAGTCATCTGCAGTATGTGGAGGAATACAAAAAAGTATTCCTGCAGAGGGACAGGACGAAGGAGGAGAGAGCCAGGGCAGCAGAGGCAAGGAGGAAGCACAGAGAGAGAGGAGTAACCCAGGAAATTGCAGCCTCCAACACAACAGTCCCAGAGACAAAAGGGGAACCCACAACCAGCATGCCAGCAACACCAGAGGGGAGGGCAACACCACCACCCCTCTCTGCATAGAAACTCTCCCTTCCCCCTCACTCTACCTGCCACCACTCAAATGCTCACCCAACCCTCCCTTCCCCCCCATCCCATTCTGACCCAGTCACCCCACCCCCATTCCCACCATGTCCCCCCTCTCTCCTTTCCCCCCTGTCTTCCCTCCTCCTTCATCCCATACCCTCCCTATCCCTCCTCCCCCCTCACCCTGTATCCTCCATGTCCCCCTATCTCCTTAACCCACACCCTACCTGTCCCCCCTTCCATTGAACCCCCACCCCAAAATCCTCTGAGACCCTGCAAACCACCCCACAGATCTTTTCACCCACGGAACAGCTTTCTACACCAGCAGAATGCTCGCCAAGAAAGGAACAAGAAAATGAACAGAAGAAAGTGAGCTTCAAGGCAATGTACACTAACATAGATGGGATTACAAATAAAACAAGTGAACTCGGAGAATGGGCACTAGAAGAAAACCCAGACATGATTACACTCACAGAAACAAAGCTAACGAAAACCATAACAAATGCAGTGTTTACACAGGGCTACTATGCAGTGAGGAAAGAGAGAGAAGGGAGAGGAGGAGGTGGTGTAGCTTTGCTGATAAGAAAAGGTTGGAGTTTTGAAGAAATGGTAATTCAGAACTGTGAAGGTTTCAGTGACTACATATCAGGCACCATAGCAACTGGAGGACAGAAAATTATTGTAGTACTCATATATAACCCCTTACCGAACGACAGAAGACCCAGACAGGAATATGACTTAAAACAACTTGGCCACCATCAATATAATAGAGAGAGCAGCTTCTGTGGCTAGCAGGACCGGATCCAGACTACTAATCATGGGAGACTTCAACCATGGGAAGATAGATTGGGGGAACAGAGACCCACATGGAGGACCAGATACTTAGAGAGCTAAGCTGCTGGATGTGGCAACAAGAAATTTTCAAAATCAACACGTCAAGGGACCGACAAGAATGAGAGGAGAGGATGAACCAGCCTTGCTTGATCTGATATTTACCCTAAATGAGTCGGATATAAGGGAAGTTAAGTTGGAAGCCCCCTGGGAATGAGTGATCATAGTGTATTGAACTTTGAGTACCTAGTTGAACTAGGAATTATCACCCCCAAAAAAGAAACGGGAAACAAAGCTGCTGGCGTACCGAAAGGGAAACTATGAGGAGATGAATAAATTCGTAAGGGATATACATTGGGACACAGAACTCAGAACCAAGTCCGTACAAGACATGATGGACTATGTCACCCAAAAGTGTCAGGAGGCTGTAAGCAGGTTTGTCCCAGCCGGACAGGAAAAAAACAGAGAAGCAAAAGAAGAATCCGTGGTTTAATATGGAATGGAAGAACGCAAAGGAGCTGAACAAAAGGTCATGGACAAACTTCCGTAATAACAGAATACCAGAAAGCAGAGAGCGATACCAGAGAACCAGGAACAAGTATGTTAGTGTGAGAAGAGCAGCTAAGAAAAGGTATGAAAATGTTATAGCTAATAAAGCCAAGACCGAACCAAAGCTACTACATAGTCACATCAGGAGGAAGACAACAGTGAAGGAACAGGTGATGAAACTTAGGACGGGGGAGGACAGGTACACTGAGAATGACAATGAGGTGTGTGAAGAACTCAACAAAAGGTTCCAGGAGGTCTTTACAATAGAACAGGGAGAAGTCACGGCGCTAGGAGAGGTGACAGCAAACCAGACGATCTTCGATAGGTTTGAAATTACAAGAGATGAGGTCAAGAAGCACCTATTGGAGCTGGACGTGAGAAAAGCTGTTGGGCCGGATGGAATCTCACCATGGGTGTTGAAAGAGTGTGCAGGAGTACTTTGCTTGCCACTCACCATAGTGTATAGTAGGTAACTGGAAACGGGAGGCCTACCAGAAATATGGAAGACTGCTAATGTAGTCCCAATATACAAAAAGGGTGACAGACATGAGGCACTGAACTACAGGCCAGTGTCCTTAACTTGTATACCATGCAAGGTGATGGACAAGATTGTGAGGAAAACCTAGTAACACATCTGAAGAGAAGTGACTTCGTGACAACACATCACCGTATGTTCAGGGAGGGCAAATCTTGCCTTACAGGCTTAATAGAATTCTACTATCAGGTGACAAAGATTAAGCAAGAAAGAGAAGGATGGGCGGACTGCATTTTTTTGGACTGTCGGAAGCCTTTGACACAGTACCCCATAAAAGGTTGATGCATAAGCTGGAGAAACAGGCAGGAGTGACTGGTAGGGCGCTCCAGTGGATGAGGGAGTACCTAAGAAATAGGAAGCAGAGAGTTACAATGAGGGGTGAGACCTCAGATTGGCGTGAAGTCAACAGTGGAGTCCCACAGAGCTCTGTACTCGGACCTATCCTGTTTCTGATAAACGTAAATGATCTCCCAAAGGGTATAGACTCATTCCTCTCAATGTTTGCTGATGACGTCAAAATTATGAGAAGGATTAAGACAGAGGAGGACAGCTTGAGGCTTGAAGAAGACCTGGACAAGTTGCAGGAATGGTCGAACAAATGGTTGTTAGAGTTTAACCCAAGCAAATGTAATGTAATGAAGATAGGGGTAGAAAGCAGGAGACCAGATACAAGGTATCATTTGAGAGATTGAATACTTCAAGAGTCAGAGAGAGAGAAAGACCTGGGGGGTTGATATCACGCCAGACCTGTCCCCTGAAGCTCATATCATGAGAATAACATCAGCAGCATATGTCAGGTTAGCTAACATAAGAACGGCCTTTAGAAACTTGTGTAAGGGATCTTTCAGAACATTATATACCACATAAGTCAGACCTGGAGTATGCGGCTCCAGCATGGAGTCCATATCTAGTCAAGCATAAGACTAAACTGGAAAAGGTTCAAAGGTTTGCCACCAGACTAGTACCCGAGCTGAGAGGTATGAGCTACGAGGAGAGACTACTGGAATTAAACCTCACTTCGTTGGAAGACAGAAGAGTTAGGGGGGACATGATCACCACATTCAAGATTCTCAAGGGAATCAACAGGGTATATAAAGACAGGGTATTTAATGCACTAGGGGACACAGGTGGAAACTGAGTGCCCAAATGAGCCACAGAGATATTAGAAAGAACTTTTTTAGTGTCAGAGTGGTTGACAAATGGAATGCATTAGGAAGTGATGTGGTGGAGGCTGACTCCATACACAGTTTCAAGTGTAGAAATGATAGAACCCAATAGGCTCAGGAACCTGTACACCTGGTGATTGACGGTTGAGAGGCGGGACCAAAGAGCCAGAGCTCAACCCCCGCAAACACAACTAGGTAAGTACACACATATATTCGAGTCGAGCCAGCCATGAAGGGAGGGTAGCGGGGGTCACGCGCTACATTAAACGCCAATATTTTTGGGTTTATTTAGGCTACAGTGACAGATCACAGATGTAGGGGTATCACAAAGTGTATAACCGCCGCGAATAGGAAAGAAAATTACAATGCTATCGCTAGAACTTTGTGTTATGCAGTGAATTCACCAGACAGGCCACGTGGGAGGGCCGACGAGGCTTTGTTTACATATTGGGTCAAGTGATCAGTGGTACAGTAAATTGGTGAACTGTAACACAACATACGCACCGATACAGTGACTGACTCCAGAGATTTGTGTTGGATAGAGAAGAACCGCCACCATCAATCTCCTGGATTAGTGATTCACCTCATGGGAGGCGACGACGGATCACTTCGTCATCCAGCTATCGTAATTATTCACCTGGTTGTGTGAGCGGGAGGCTGACTGGTAGGTACTCCTCTCTGGTCAATTCTTCAGGTGTAAAGAGTGAGGTAAAATATTATCAAATTCTTGTTCAGTATATCATGTACATTTAAAATCTAATAGTGGCTCATTTTGGGTAGAAGTTGACATTTACGGGACCCCCGTAACACACGCACGAACGCACGCATGCACAGGTACGTTTGCAAGCAGACACGCATGCACACGCAAAAACAAACACACACACACACACACACAGTGTGTCTATGTAGCCACATGTGCCTCACTGATGGACTGCAACACACCTTTAGCAGCCACATGTGCCTCAGTGATGGACTGCAACACACCTGCAACAGCCACATGTGCCTCACTGACGGACTGCAACACACCTGCAACAGCCACATATGCCTCACTGATGGTCTGCAACACACCTGAAGCAGCCACATGTGCCTCACAGATGGACTGCAACACATCTGCAACAGCTACATGTGCTTCACTGATGGACTGCAACACACCTGCAACAGCCACATGTGCCTCACTTATGGACTGCAACACACCTGCAACATCCACATGTGTCTCACTGAAAAACTTCAACACACCTGGAGCAGCCACATGTGCTTCACTGATGAACTGCAACACACTTGCAGCAGCCACATTTACCTCACTGATGGTCTGCAACACAATTTTAGCAGCTACATGTGCCTCAGTGATGGACTGCAACACACCTGCAACAGCCACATGTGCCTCACTGATGGACTGCAACACACCTGCAACAGCCACATGTTCCTCACTTATGGTCTGCAAAACACCTGCTGCAGCCACATGTGCCTCACTGATGGACTGCAACACATCTGCAGCAGCCACATGTGCCTCACTGATGGACTGCAACACACCTGCAACAGCCACATGTGCCTCACTGATGGTCTGCAACACACCTGCAACAGCCACGTGTGCTTCACTGATGGACTGCAACACATCTGCAACAGCCACATGTGCCTCACTGATGGACTACAACACATCTGCAGCAGCCAACTTTGCCTCACTGATGGACTGCAACACACCTGCAGCAACCACTTGTGCTTCACTGATGGACTGCAACAGCCACATGTTTCTCACTAATGGACTGCAACACATCTGCAGCAGCCACATGTGCCTCACTGACGGAATGCAACACACCTGCAGCAGCCACATGTTCCTCACTGATGGACTGCAGCAGCCACATGTGCCTCACTGATGGACTGCAGCAGCCAACTGTGCCACACTGCTGGACTGCAGCAGCCAACTGTGCCTCACTGCTGGACTGCAACACACCTGTAACAGCCACATGTGCCTCACTGATGAAATGCAACACACCTGTAACAGCCACAAGTGCCTCACTGATGGACTGCATCAGCCACATGTGTCTCACTGATGGACTGCAGCAGGCACATGTGCAACACTGATGGACTGCAGCACACCTGCAACAGCCACATGTGCCTCTCTGATGGACTGCAACACACCTGCAACAGCCACATGTGCCTCACTGATGGACTGCAGTAGCCACATGTGCCTCACTGATGGACTGCAGAAGCCACATGTGCCTCACTGATGGACTGCAGCAGCCACCTGTGCCTCACTGATGGACTGCAGTAGCCACATGTGCCTCACTGATGGACTGCAGCAGCCACATGTGCCTCATTGATGGACTGCTGCAGCCAACTGTGCCTCACTGATGGACTGCAACACACCTGTAACAGCCACATGTGCCTCACTGATGGACTGCAGCAGCCACCTGTGCCTCACTGAGGGACTGCAGCAGCCAACTGTGCCTCACTGATGGACTGCAACCCACCTGTAACACCACATGTGCCTATCTGATGGACTGCAGTAGCCACATGTTCCTCACTGAAGGACTGCAACACATCTGCAGCAGCCACATGTGCCTCACTGATGGACTGCAGTAGCCACATGTGTCTCACTGATGGACTGCAGCAGCCACGTGTGTCTCACTGATGGACTGCAGAAGCCACATGTTCCTCACTGATGGACTGCAGCAGCCACATGTGCCTCACTGATGGACTGCAGTAGCCACATGTGTCTCACTGATGGACTGCATCACGCCTGCAACAGCCACATGTGCCTCACTGATGGACTGCAACACACCTGTAGCAGCCACCTGTGCCTCACTGATGGACTGCAACACACCTGCAACAGCCACATGTGCCACACTGATGGACTGCAACACACCTGCATCAGCCACATGTGTCTCACTGATGGACTGCAACACATCTGCAACAGCCACATGTGCCTCACTGATGGACTGCAACACACCTGCAGCAGCCACCTGTGCCTCACTGATGGACTGGAACACACCTGCAACAGCCACATGTGCCTCACCGATGAACTGCAACACACCTGCAACAGCCACATGTTCCTCAGTGATGGACTGCAACACACCTTTAGCAGCCACATTTACCTCACTGATGGTCTGCAACACACCTGCAGCAGCCACATGTGCATCACTGATGGTCTGCAACACACCTGCAGCAGCCACATGTGCCTCACTGATGGTCTGCAACACACCAGCAGCAGCCACATGTGCCTCACTAATGGACTGCAACACACCTTTAGCAGCCACATGTGCCTCACTGATGGACTGCAACACACCTTTAGCAGCCACATGTGCCTCACTGATGGACTGCAACACACCTGCATTAGCCACATGTGCCTCAGTGATGGACTGCAACACACCTGCAGCAGCCACCTGTGCCTCACTGATGGACTGTAACACACCTGCAACAGCCACAAATGCCTCAGTGATGGACTGCAACACACCTGCAGCAGCCACATGTGTCTCAATGATGGACTGCAACACACCTGCAACAGCCATGTGTCTCACTGATGGACTGCAACACACCTGCATTAGACACATGTTCCTCACTGATGGACTGCAACACACCTGCAACAGCCACATGTGCCTCACTGATAGACTTCAACACACCTGCAGCAGCCATATGTGTCTCACTGATGATCTACAACACACCTGCAACAGCCACATGTGCCTCACTAATGGACTGCAATACACCTGCAACAGCCACATGTGCCTCACTGATAAACTTCAACACACCTGCAGCAGCCACATATGCTTTACTGATGAACTGCAATACACCTGCAGCAGCCACATTTACCTCACTGATGATCTGCATCACACCTGCAGCAGCCACATGTGCCTCACTGATGGACTGCAACACACCTGCAGCAGCCACATGTGCCTCACTGATGGACTCCAACACACCTTTAGCAGCCACATGTGCCTCAGTGATGGACTGCAACACACCTGCAACAGCCACATGTGCCTCACTGACGGACTGCAACACACCTGCAACAACCACATATGCCTCACTGATGGTCTGCAACACACCTGAAGCAGCCACATGTTCCTCACAGATGGACTCCAACACACCTGCAGCAGCCACATGTGCTTCACTGATGGACTGCAACACATCTGCAGCAGCCACATGTGCCTCACTGATGAACTGCAACACACCTGCAACAGCCACATGTGCCTCACTGATAAACTTCAACACACCTGCAGCAGCCACATGTGTCTCACTGATGATCTGCAACACATCTGCAGCAGCCACATGTGCCTCACTAATGAACTGCAACACACCTGCAACAGCCACATGTGCCTCACTGATAGTCTGCAACACACCTGCAACAGCAACATGTGCTTCACTGATGGACTGCAACACACCTGCAACAGCCACATGTGCCTCACTTATGGACTGCAACACACCTGCAGCAGCCACATGTGCCTCATTGATGGACTGCAACACACCTTTAGCAGCCACATGTGCCTCAGTGATGGACTGCAACACACCTGCAACAGCCACATGTGCCTCACTGATAAACTTCAACACACCTGCAGCAGCCACATGTGCTTCACTGATGAACTGCAACACACTTGCAGCAGCCACATTTACCTCACTGATGGTCTGCAACACACCTGCAGCAGCCACATGTGCCTCACTGATGGTCTGCAACACACCTGCAGCAGCCACATGTGCCTCACTGATGGACTGCAACACATCTGCAGCAGCAACATGTGCCTCAGTGATGGACTGCAACACATCTGCAGCAGCAACATGTGCCTCAGTGATGAACTGCAACACACTTGCAGCAGCCACATTTACCTCACTGATGGTCTGCAACACACCTGCAACAGCCACATGTTCCTCACTGATGGTCTGCAACACACCTGCAGCAGCCACATGTGCCTCACTGATGGACTGCAACACATCTGCAGCAGCAACATGTGCCTCACTGATGGACTGCATTACACCTGCAACAGCCACATGTGCCTCACTGATGGTCTGCAACACACCTGCAACAGCCACGTGTGCTTCACTGATGGACTGCAACACATCTGCAACAGCCACATGTGCCTCACTGATGGACTGCAAAACATCAGCAGCAGCTAACTGTGCCTCACTGATGGACTGCAACACACCTGCAGCAACCACTTGTGCTTCACTGATGGACTGCAACAGCCACATGTTTCTCACTAATGGACTGCAACACATCTGCAGCAGCCACATGTGCCTCACTGACGGACTGCAACACACCTGCAGCAGCCACATGTTCCTCACTGATGGACTGCAGCAGCCACATGTGCCTCACTGATGGACTGCAGCAGCCAACTGTGCCTCACTGATGGACTGCAACACACCTGTAACAGCCACATGTCCCTCACTGATGAAATGCAACACACCTGTAACAGCCACATGTGCCTCACTGATGGACTGCATCAGCCACATGTGTCTCACTGATGGACGGCAACACACCTGCAACAGCCAAATGTTCCTCACTGATGGACTGAAACACACCTGCAACAGCCACATGTGCCTCACTGATAAACTTCAACACACCAGCAGCAGGCACATGTGTCTCACTGATGGACTGGAACACACCTGCAACAGCCACATGTGCCTCACCGATGAACTGCAACACACCTGCAACAGCCACATGTTCCTCAGTGATGGACTGCAACACACCTTTAGCAGCCACATTTACCTCACTGATGGTCTGCAACACACCTGCAGCAGCCACATGTGCATCACTGATGGTCTGCAACACACCTGCAGCAGCCACATGTGCCTCACTGATGGTCTGCAACACACCAGCAGCAGCCACATGTGCCTCACTGATGGACTGCAACACACCTATAACAGCCACATGTGCCTCAGTGATGGACTGCAACACACCTTTAGCAGCCACATGTGCCTCACTGATGGACTGCAACACACCTGCATTAGCCACATGTGCCTCAGTGATGGACTGCAACACACCTGCAGCAGCCACCTGTGCCTCACTGATGGACTGTAACACACCTGCAACAGCCACATATGCCTCAGTGATGGACTGCAACACACCTGCAGCAGCCACATGTGTCTCACTGATGGACTGCATAACACCTGCAACAGCCATGTGTCTCACTGATGGACTGCAACACACCTGCAATAGACACATGTTCCTCACTGATGGACTGCAACACACCTGCAACAGCCACATGTGCCTCACTGATAAACTTCAACACACCTGCAGCAGCCACATGTGTCTCACTGATGATCAACAACACACCTGCAACAGCCACATGTGCCTCACTAATGGACTGCAATACACCTGCAACAGCCACATGTGCCTCACTGATAAATTTCAACACACCTGCTGCAGCCACATATGCTTTACTGATGAACTGCAATACACCTGCAGCAGCCACATTTACCTCACTGATGATCTGCATCACACCTGCAGCAGCCACATGTGCCTCACTGATGGACTGCAACACACCTGCAACAGCCACATGTGCCTCACTGATGGACTCCAACACACCTTTAGCAGCCACATGTGCCTCAGTGATGGACTGCAACACACCTGCAAAAGCCACAAGTGCCTCACTGACGGACTGCAACACACCTGCAACAACCACATATGCCACACTGATGGTCTGCAACACACCTGAAGCAGCAACATGTTCCTCACAGATGGACTGCAACACACCTGCAGCAGCCACATGTGCTTCACTGATGGACTGCAACACATCTGCAGCAGCCACATGTGCCTCACTGATGAACTGCAACACACCTGCAACAGCCACATGTGCCTCACTGATATACTTCAACACACCTGCAGCAGCCACATGTGTCTCACTGATGATCTGCAACAAATCTGCAGCAGCCACATGTGCCTCACTAATGAACTGCAACACACCTGCAACAGCCACATGTGCCTCACTGATAGTCTGCAACACACCTGCAACAGCAACATGTGCTTCACTGATGGACTGCAACACACCTGCAACAGCCACATGTGCCTCACTGATAGTCTGCAACACACCTGCAACAGCAACATGTGCTTCACTGATGGACTGCAACACACCTGCAACAGCCACATGTGCCTCACTTATGGACTGCAACACACCTGCAGCAGCCACATGTGCCTCATTGATGGACTGCAACACACCTTTAGCAGCCACATGTGCCTCAGTGATGGACTGCAACACACCTGCAACAGCCACATGTGCCTCACTGATAAACTTCAACACACCTGCAGCAGCCACATGTGCTTCACTGATGAACTGCAACACACTTGCATCAGCCACATTTACCTCACTGATGGTCTGCAACACACCTGCAGCAGCCACATGTGCCTCACTGATGGTCTGCAACACACCTGCAGCAGCCACATGTGCCTCACTGATGGACTGCAACACATCTGCAGCAGCAACATGTGCCTCAGTGATGGACTGCAACACATCTGCAGCAGCAACATGTGCCTCAGTGATGAACTGCAACACACTTGCAGCAGCCACATTTACCTCACTGATGGTCTGCAACACACCTGCAACAGCCACATGTTCCTCACTGATGGTCTGCAACACACCTGCAGCAGCCACATGTGCCTCACTGATGGACTGCAACACATCTGCAGCAGCAACATGTGCCTCACTGATGGACTGCATTACACCTGCAACAGCCACATGTGCCTCACTGATGGTCTGCAACACACCTGCAACAGCCACGTGTGCTTCACTGATGGACTGCAACACATCTGCAACAGCCACATGTGCCTCACTGATGGACTGCAAAACATCAGCAGCAGCTAACTGTGCCTCACTGATGGACTGCAACACACCTGCAGCAACCACTTGTGCTTCACTGATGGACTGCAACAGCCACATGTTTCTCACTAATGGACTGCAACACATCTGCAGCAGCCACATGTGCCTCACTGACGGACTGCAACACACCTGCAGCAGCCACATGTTCCTCACTGATGGACTGCAGCAGCCACATGTGCCTCACTGATGGACTGCAGCAGCCAACTGTGCCTCACTGATGGACTGCAACACACCTGTAACAGCCACATGTCCCTCACTGATGAAATGCAACACACCTGTAACAGCCACATGTGCCTCACTGATGGACTGCATCAGCCACATGTGTCTCACTGATGGACGGCAACACACCTGCAACAGCCAAATGTTCCTCACTGATGGACTGAAACACACCTGCAACAGCCACATGTGCCTCACTGATAAACTTCAACACACCAGCAGCAGCCACATGTGTCTCACTGATGGACTGGAACACACCTGCAACAGCCACATGTGCCTCACCGATGAACTGCAACACACCTGCAACAGCCACATGTTCCTCAGTGATGGACTGCAACACACCTTTAGCAGCCACATTTACCTCACTGATGGTCTGCAACACACCTGCAGCAGCCACATGTGCATCACTGATGGTCTGCAACACACCTGCAGCAGCCACATGTGCCTCACTGATGGTCTGCAACACACCAGCAGCAGCCACATGTGCCTCACTGATGGACTGCAACACACCTATAACAGCCACATGTGCCTCAGTGATGGACTGCAACACACCTTTAGCAGCCACATGTGCCTCACTGATGGACTGCAACACACCTGCATTAGCCACATGTGCCTCAGTGATGGACTGCAACACACCTGCAGCAGCCACCTGTGCCTCACTGATGGACTGTAACACACCTGCAACAGCCACATATGCCTCAGTGATGGACTGCAACACACCTGCAGCAGCCACATGTGTCTCACTGATGGACTGCATAACACCTGCAACAGCCATGTGTCTCACTGATGGACTGCAACACACCTGCAATAGACACATGTTCCTCACTGATGGACTGCAACACACCTGCAACAGCCACATGTGCCTCACTGATAAACTTCAACACACCTGCAGCAGCCACATGTGTCTCACTGATGATCAACAACACACCTGCAACAGCCACATGTGCCTCACTAATGGACTGCAATACACCTGCAACAGCCACATGTGCCTCACTGATAAATTTCAACACACCTGCTGCAGCCACATATGCTTTACTGATGAACTGCAATACACCTGCAGCAGCCACATTTACCTCACTGATGATCTGCATCACACCTGCAGCAGCCACATGTGCCTCACTGATGGACTGCAACACACCTGCAACAGCCACATGTGCCTCACTGATGGACTCCAACACACCTTTAGCAGCCACATGTGCCTCAGTGATGGACTGCAACACACCTGCAAAAGCCACAAGTGCCTCACTGACGGACTGCAACACACCTGCAACAACCACATATGCCACACTGATGGTCTGCAACACACCTGAAGCAGCAACATGTTCCTCACAGATGGACTGCAACACACCTGCAGCAGCCACATGTGCTTCACTGATGGACTGCAACACATCTGCAGCAGCCACATGTGCCTCACTGATGAACTGCAACACACCTGCAACAGCCACATGTGCCTCACTGATATACTTCAACACACCTGCAGCAGCCACATGTGTCTCACTGATGATCTGCAACAAATCTGCAGCAGCCACATGTGCCTCACTAATGAACTGCAACACACCTGCAACAGCCACATGTGCCTCACTGATAGTCTGCAACACACCTGCAACAGCAACATGTGCTTCACTGATGGACTGCAACACACCTGCAACAGCCACATGTGCCTCACTTATGGACTGCAACACACCTGCAGCAGCCACATGTGCCTCATTGATGGACTGCAACACACCTCTAGCAGCCACATGTGCCTCAGTGATGGACTGCAACACACCTGCAACAGCCACATGTGCCATACTGGTAAACTTCAACACACCTGCAGCAGCCACATGTGCTTCACTGATGAACTGCAACACACTTGCAGCAGCCATATTTACCTCACTGATGGTCTGCAACACACCTGCAGCAGCCACATGTGCCTCACTGATGGACTGCAACACACCTGCAGCAGCCACATGTGCCTCACTGATGGACTGCAACACACCTTTAGCAGCCACATGTGCCTCAGTGTTGGACTGCAAAACACCTGCAACAGCCACATGTGCCTCACTGATGGACTGCAACACACCTGCAACAGCCACATGTTCCTCACTGATGGTCTGCAACACACCTGCAGCAGCCACATGTGCCTCACTGATGGACTGCAACACATCTGCAGCAGCCACATGTGCCTCACTGATGGACTGCATTACACCTGCAACAGCCACATGTGCCTCACTGATGGTCTGCAACACACCTGCAACAGCCACGTGTGCTTCACTGATGGACTGCAACACATCTGCAACAGCCACATGTGCCTCACTGATGGACTGCAAAACATCTGCAGCAGCTAACTGTGCCTCACTGATGGACTGCAACACACCTGCAGCAACCACTTGTGCTTCACTGATGGACTGCAACAGCCACATGTTTCTCACTAATGGACTGCAACACATCTGCAGCAGCCACATGTGCCTCACTGACGGACTGCAACACACCTGCAGCAGCCACATGTTCCTCACTGATGGACTGCAGCAGCCACATGTGCCTCACTGATGGACTGCAGCTGCCAACTGTGCCTCACTGATGGACTGCAACACACCTGTAACAGCGACATGTGCCTCACTGATGAAATGCAACACACCTGTAACAGCCACATGTGCCTCACTGATGGACTGCATCAGCCACATGTGTCTCACTGATGGACTGCAACACACCTGCAACAGCCAAATGTTCCTCACTGCTGGACTGAAACACACCTGCAACAGCCACATGTGCCTCACTGATAAACTTCAACACACCTGCAGCAGCCACATGTGTCTCACTGATGGACTGCAACACACCTGCAACAGGCACATGTGCCTCACTGATGGACTGCAACACACCTGCAGCCACATGTGCCTCACTGATGGACTGGAACACACCTGCAGCAGCCACATGTGCCTCAGTGATGGACTCCAACACACCTGCAGCAGCCACCTGTTCCTCACTGATGGACTGCAACACACCTGCAACAGCCACATGTGTCTCAGTGATGGACTGCAACACACCTACAGCAGCCACATGTGTCTCACTGATGGACTGCAACACACCTGCAACAGCCATATGTGTCTCACTGATGGACTGCAACACACCTGCAACAGCCAAATGTTCCTCACTGATGGACTGCAACACACCTGCAACTGCCACATGTGCCTCACTGATAAACTTCAACACACCTGCAGCAGCCACATGTGTCTCACTGATGATCTGCAACACACCTGCAACAGCCACCTGTGCCTCACTAATGGACTGCAATACACCTGCAACAGCCACATGTGCCTCACTGATAAACTTCAACACACCTGCAGCAGCCACATGTGCTTCACTGATGAACTGCAATACACCTGCAGCAGCCACATTTACCTCACTGATGATCTGCATCTCACCTGCAGCAGCCACATGTGCCTCACTGATGGACTGCAACAAACCTGCAGCAGCCACATGTGCCTCACTGATGGTCTGCAACACACCAGAAGCAGCCACATGTGCCTCACTGATGGACTGCAACACACCTTTAGCAGCCACATGTGCCTCAGTGATGGACTGCAACACACCTTTAGCAGCCACATGTGCCTCACTGATGGACTGCAACACACCTGCATTAGCCACATGTGCCTCAGTGATGGACTGCAACACACCTGCAGCAGCCACCTGTGCCTCACTGATGGACTGCAACACACCTGCAACAGCCACATGTGCCTCAGTGATGGACTGCAACACACCTGCAGCAGCCAGATGTGTCTCACTGATGGACTGCAACACACCTGCAACAGCCATGTGTCTCACTGATGGACTGCAACACACCTGCAATAGACACATGTTCCTCACTGATGGACTGCAACACACCTGCAACAGCCACATGTGCCTCACTGATAAACTTCAACATACCTGCAGCAGCCACATGTGTCTCACTGATGATCTACAACACACCTGCAACAGCCACATGTGCCTCACTAATGGACTGCAATACACCTGCAACAGCCACATGTGCCTCACTGATAAACTTCAACACACCTGCAGCAGCCACATGTGCTTTACTGATGAACTGCAATTCACCTGCAGCAGCCACATTTACCTCACTGATGATCTGCATCACACCTGCAGCAGCCACATGTGCCTCACTGATGGACTGCAACACACCTGCAGCAGCCACATGTGCCTCACTGATGGACTCCAACACACCTTTAGCAGCCACATGTGCCTCAGTGATGGACTGCAACACACCTGCAACAGCCACATGTGCCTCACTGACGGACTGCAACACACCTGCAACAACCACATATGCCTCACTGATGGTCTGCAACACACCTGAAGCAGCCACATGTTCCTCACAGATGGACTGCAACACACCTGCAGCAGCCACATGTGCTTCACTGATGGACTGCAACACATCTGCAGCCGCCACATGTGCTTCACTGATGAACTGCAACACACCTGCAACAGCCACATGTGCCTCACTGATACACTTCAACACACCTGCAGCAGCCACATGTGTCTCACTGATGATCTGCAACACATCTGCAGCAGCCACATGTGCCTCACTGATGAACTGCAACACACCTGCAACAGCCACATGTGCCTCACTGGTAGTCTGCAACACACCTGCAACAGCAACATGTGCTTCACTGATGGACTGCAACACACCTGCAACAGCCACATGTGCCTCACTTATGGACTGCAACACACCTGCAACAGCCACATGTGCCTCACTGATAAACTTCAACACACCTGCAGCAGCCACATGTGCTTCACTGATGAACTGCAACACACTTGCAGCAGCCACATTTACCTCACTGATGGTCTGCAACACACCTGCAGCAGCCACATGTGTCTCACTGATGATCTACAACACACCAGCAACAGCCACATGTGCCTCACTGATAAACATCAACACACCTGCAGCAGCCACATGTGTCTCACTGATGATCAACAACACACCTGCAACAGCCACATGTGCCTCACTAATGGACTGCAATACACCTGCAACAGCCACATGTGCCTCACTGATAAATTTCAACACACCTGCTGCAGCCACATATGCTTTACTGATGAACTGCAATACACCTGCAGCAGCCACATTTACCTCACTGATGATCTGCATCACACCTGCAACAGCCACGTGTGCCTCACTGATGGACTGCAACACACCTGCAACAGCCACATGTGCCTCACTGATGGACTCCAACACACCTTTAGCAGCCACATGTGCCTCAGTGATGGACTGCAACACACCTGCAAAAGCCACAAGTGCCTCACTGACGGACTGCAACACACCTGCAACAACCACATATGCCTCACTGATGGTCTGCAACACACCTGAAGCAGCCACATGATCCTCACAGATGGACTGCAACACACCTGCAGCAGCCACATGTGCTTCACTGATGGACTGCAACACATCTGCAGCAGCCACATGTGCCTCACTGATGAACTGCAACACACCTGCAACAGCCACATGTGCCTCACTGATATACTTCAACACACCTGCAGCAGCCACATGTGTCTCACTGATGATCTGCAACAAATCTGCAGCAGCCACATGTGCCTCACTAATGAACTGCAACACACCTGCAACAGCCACATGTGCCTCACTGATAGTCTGCAACACACCTGCAACAGCAACATGTGCTTCACTGATGGACTGCAACACACCTGCAACAGCCACATGTGCCTCACTTATGGACTGCAACACACCTGCAGCAGCCACATGTGCCTCATTGATGGACTGCAACACACCTTTAGCAGCCATATGTGCCTCAGTGATGGACTGCAACACACCTGCAACAGCCACATGTGCCATACTGATAAACTTCAACACACCTGCAGCAGCCACATGTGCTTCACTGATGAACTGCAACACACTTGCAGCAGCCATATTTACCTCACTGATGGTCTGCAACACACCTGCAGCAGCCACATGTGCCTCACTGATGGACTGCAACACACCTGCAGCAGCCACATGTGCCTCACTGATGGACTGCAACACACCTTTAGCAGCCACATGTGCCTCAGTGATGGACTGCAAAACACCTGCAACAGCCACATGTGCCTCACTGATGGACTGCAACACACCTGCAACAGCCACATGTTCCTCACTGATGGTCTGCAACACACCTGCAGCAGCCACATGTGCCTCACTGATGGACTGCAACACATCTGCAGCAGCCACATGTGCCTCACTGATGGACTGCATTACACCTGCAACAGCCACATGTGCCTCACTGATGGTCTGCAACACACCTGCAACAGCCACGTGTGCTTCACTGATGGACTGCAACACATCTGCAACAGCCACATGTGCCTCACTGATGGACTGCAAAACATCTGCAGCAGCTAACTGTGCCTCACTGATGGACTGCAACACACCTGCAGCAACCACTTGTGCTTCACTGATGGACTGCAACAGCCACATGTTTCTCACTAATGGACTGCAACACATCTGCAGCAGCCACATGTGCCTCACTGACGGACTGCAACACACCTGCAGCAGCCACATGTTCCTCACTGATGGACTGCAGCAGCCACATGTGCCTCACTGATGGACTGCAGCTGCCAACTGTGCCTCACTGATGGACTGCAACACACCTGTAACAGCGACATGTGCCTCACTGATGAAATGCAACACACCTGTAACAGCCACATGTGCCTCACTGATGGACTGCATCAGCCACATGTGTCTCACTGATGGACGGCAACACACCTGCAACAGCCAAATGTTCCTCACTGATGGACTGAAACACACCTGCAACAGCCACATGTGCCTCACTGATAAACTTCAACACACCTGCAGCAGCCACATGTGTCTCACTGATGGACTGCAACACACCTGCAACAGGCACATGTGCCTCACTGATGGACTGCAACACACCTGCAGCCACATGTGCCTCACTGATGGACTGGAACACACCTGCAGCAGCCACATGTGCCTCAGTGATGGACTCCAACACACCTGCAGCAGCCACCTGTTCCTCACTGATGGACTGCAACACACCTGCAACAGCCACATGTGTCTCAGTGATGGACTGCAACACACCTACAGCAGCCACATGTGTCTCACTGATGGACTGCAACACACCTGCAACAGCCATATGTGTCTCACTGATGGACTGCAACACACCTGCAACAGCCAAATGTTCCTCACTGATGGACTGCAACACACCTGCAACTGCCACATGTGCCTCACTGATAAACTTCAACACACCTGCAGCAGCCACATGTGTCTCACTGATGATCTGCAACACACCTGCAACAGCCACCTGTGCCTCACTAATGGACTGCAATACACCTGCAACAGCCACATGTGCCTCACTGATAAACTTCAACACACCTGCAGCAGCCACATGTGCTTCACTGATGAACTGCAATACACCTGCAGCAGCCACATTTACCTCACTGATGATCTGCATCTCACCTGCAGCAGCCACATGTGCCTCACTGATGGACTGCAACAAACCTGCAGCAGCCACATGTGCCTCACTGATGGTCTGCAACACACCAGAAGCAGCCACATGTGCCTCACTGATGGACTGCAACACACCTTTAGCAGCCACATGTGCCTCAGTGATGGACTGCAACACACCTTTAGCAGCCACATGTGCCTCACTGATGGACTGCAACACACCTGCATTAGCCACATGTGCCTCAGTGATGGACTGCAACACACCTGCAGCAGCCACCTGTGCCTCACTGATGGACTGCAACACACCTGCAACAGCCACATGTGCCTCAGTGATGGACTGCAACACACCTGCAGCAGCCAGATGTGTCTCACTGATGGACTGCAACACACCTGCAACAGCCATGTGTCTCACTGATGGACTGCAACACACCTGCAATAGACACATGTTCCTCACTGATGGACTGCAACACACCTGCAACAGCCACATGTGCCTCACTGATAAACTTCAACATACCTGCAGCAGCCACATGTGTCTCACTGATGATCTACAACACACCTGCAACAGCCACATGTGCCTCACTAATGGACTGCAATACACCTGCAACAGCCACATGTGCCTCACTGATAAACTTCAACACACCTGCAGCAGCCACATGTGCTTTACTGATGAACTGCAATTCACCTGCAGCAGCCACATTTACCTCACTGATGATCTGCATCACACCTGCAGCAGCCACATGTGCCTCACTGATGGACTGCAACACACCTGCAGCAGCCACATGTGCCTCACTGATGGACTCCAACACACCTTTAGCAGCCACATGTGCCTCAGTGATGGACTGCAACACACCTGCAACAGCCACATGTGCCTCACTGACGGACTGCAACACACCTGCAACAACCACATATGCGTCACTGATGGTCTGCAACACACCTGAAGCAGCCACATGTTCCTCACAGATGGACTGCAACACACCTGCAGCAGCCACATGTGCTTCACTGATGGACTGCAACACATCTGCAGCCGCCACATGTGCTTCACTGATGAACTGCAACACACCTGCAACAGCCACATGTGCCTCACTGATACACTTCAACACACCTGCAGCAGCCACATGTGTCTCACTGATGATCTGCAACACATCTGCAGCAGCCACATGTGCCTCACTGATGAACTGCAACACACATGCAACAGCCACATGTGCCTCACTGGTAGTCTGCAACACACCTGCAACAGCAACATGTGCTTCACTGATGGACTGCAACACACCTGCAACAGCCACATGTGCCTCACTTATGGACTGCAACACACCTGCAACAGCCACATGTGCCTCACTGATAAACTTCAACACACCTGCAGCAGCCACATGTGCTTCACTGATGAACTGCAACACACTTGCAGCAGCCACATTTACCTCACTGATGGTCTGCAACACACCTGCAGCAGCCACATGTGTCTCACTGATGATCTACAACACACCTGCAACAGCCACATGTGCCTCACTAATGGACTGCAATACACCTGCAACAGCCACATGTGCCTCACTGATAAACTTCAACACACCTGCAGCAGCCACATGTGCTTTACTGATGAACTGCAATTCACCTGCAGCAGCCACATTTACCTCACTGATGATCTGCATCACACCTGCAGCAGCCACATGTGCCTCACTGATGGACTGCAACACACCTGCAGCAGCCACATGTGCCTCACTGATGGACTCCAACACACCTTTAGCAGCCACATGTGCCTCAGTGATGGACTGCAACACACCTGCAACAGCCACATGTGCCTCACTGACGGACTGCAACACACCTGCAACAACCACATATGCCTCACTGATGGTCTGCAACACACCTGAAGCAGCCACATGTTCCTCACAGTTGGACTGCAACACACCTGCAGCAGCCACATGTGCTTCACTGATGGACTGCAACACATCTGCAGCAGCCACATGTGCTTCAATGATGAACTGCAACACACCTGCAACAGCCACATGTGCCTCACTGATACACTTCAACACACCTGCAGCAGCCACATGTGTCTCACTGATGATCTGCAACACATCTGCAGCAGCCACATGTGCCTCACTGATGAACTGCAACACACCTGCAACAGCCACATGTGCCTCACTGGTAGTCTGCAACACACCTGCAACAGCAACATGTGCTTCACTGATGGACTGCAACACACCTGCAACAGCAACATGTGCTTCACTGATGGACTGCAACACACCTGCAACAGCCACATGTGCCTCACTGATAAACTTCAACACACCTGCAGCAGCCACATGTGCTTCACTCATGAACTGCAACACACTTGCAGCAGCCACATTTACCTGACTGATGGTCTGCAACACACCTGCAGCAGCCACATGTGCCTCACTGATGGACTGCAACACACCTGCAGCAGCCACATGTGCCTCACTGATGGACTGCAACACACCTTTAGCAGCCACATGTGCCTCAGTGATGGACTGCAAAACACCTGCAACAGCCACATGTGCCTCACTGATGGACTGCAACACACCTGCAACAGCCACATGTTCCTCAATGATGGTCTGCAACACACCTGCAGCAGCCACATGTGCCTCACTGATGGACTGCAACACATCTGCAGCAGCCACATGTGCCTCACTGATGGACTGCATTACACCTGCAACAGCCACATGTGCCTCACTGATGGTCTGCAACACACCAGCAACAGCCACGGGTGCTTCACTGATGGACTACAACACATCTGCAACAGCCACATGTGCCTCACTGATGGACTGCAAAACATCTGCAGCAGCTAACTGTGCCTCACTGATGGACTGCAACACACCTGCAGCAACCACTTGTGCTTCACTGATGGACTGCAACAGCCACATGTTTCTCACTAATGGACTGCAACACATCTGCAGCAGCCACATGTGCCTCACTGACGGACTGCAACACACCTGCAGCAGCCACATGTTCCTCACTGATGGACTGCAGCAGCCACATGTGCCTCACTGATGGACTGCAGCAGCCAACTGTGCCTCACTGATGGACTGCAACACACCTGTAACAGCCACATGTGCCTCACTGACGAAATGCAACACACCTGTAACAGCCACATGTGCCTCACTGATGGACTGCATCAGCCACATGTGTCTCACTGATGGACGGCAACACCACTGCAACAGCCAAATGTTCCTCACTGATGGACTGAAACACACCTGCAACAGCCACATTTGCCTCACTGATAAACTTCAACACACCTGCAGCAGCCACATGTGTCTCACTGATGGACTGCAACACACCTGCAACAGCCACATGTGCCTCACTGATGGACTGCAACACACCTGCAGCAGCCACATGTGCCTCACTGATGGACTGGAACACACCTGCAGCAGCCACATGTGCCTCAGTGATGGACTCCAACACACCTGCAGCAGCCACCTGTTCCTCACTGATGGACTGCAACACACCTGCAACAGCCACATGTGTCTCAGTGATGGACTGCAACACACCTACAGCAGCCACATGTGTCTCACTGATGGACTGCAACACACGCGCAACAGCCATATGTGTCTCACTGATGGACTGCAACACACCTGCAACAGCCACATGTTCCTCACTGATGGACTGTAACACACCTGCAACAGCCACATGTGCCTCACTGATAAACTTCAACACACCTGCAGCAGCCACATGTGTCTCACTGATGATCTGCAACACACCTGCAACAGCCACATGTGCCTCACTAATGGACTGCAATACACCTGCAAAAGCCACATGTGCCTCACTGATAAACTTCAACACACCTGCAGCAGCCACATGTGCTTCACTGATGAACTGCAATACACCTGCAGCAGCCACATTTACCTCACTGATGATCTGCATCACACCTGCAGCAGCCACATGTGCCTCACTGATTGACTGAAACAAACCTGCAGCAGCCACATGTGCCTCACTGATGGACTGCAACACACCTTTAGAAGCCACATGTGCCTCAGTGATGCACTGCAACACACCTGCAACAGCCACATGTACCTCTTTGACGGACTGCAACACACCTGCAACAGCCACATATGCCTCACTGATGGTCTGCAACACACCTGAAGCAGCCACATGTGCCTCACAGATGGACTGCAACACACCTGCAACAGCCACATGTGCCTCACTGATAAACTTCAACACACCTGCAGCAGCCACATGTGCTTCACTGATGAACTGCAACACACTTGCAGCAGCCACATTTACCTCACTGATGGTCTGCAACACACCTGCAGCAGCCACATGTGCCTCACTGATGGACTGCAATACACCTGCAGCAGCCACATGTGCCTCATTGATGGACTGCAACACACCTTTAGCAGCCACATGTGCCTCAGTGATGGACTGCAACACACCTGCAACAGCCACATGTGCCTCACTGATAAACTTCAACACACCTGCAGCAGCCACATGTGCTTCACTGATGAACTGCAACACACTTGCAGCAGCCACATTTACCTCACTGATGGTCTGCAACACACCTGCAGCAGCCACATGTTCCTCACTGATGGACTGCAACACACCTGCAGCAGCCACATGTGCCTCACTGATGGACTGCAACACACCTTTAGCAGCCACATGTGCCTCAGTGATGGACTGCAAAACACCTGCAACAGCCACATGTGCCTCACTGATGGACTGCAACACACCTGCAACAGCCACATGTTCCTCACTGATGGTCTGCAACACACCTGCAGCAGCCACATGTGCCTCACTGATGGACTGCAACACATCTGCAGCAGCCACATGTGCGTCACTGATGGACTGCATTACACCTGCAACAGCCACATGTTTCTCACTAATGGACTGCAACACATCTGCAGCAGCCACATGTGCCTCTCTGACGGACTGCAACACACCTGCAGCAGCCACATGTTCCTCACTGATGGACTGCAGCAGCCACATGTGCCTCACTGATGGACTGCAGCAGCCAACTGTGCCTCACTGATGGACTGCAACACACCTGTAACAGCCACATGTGCCTCACTGATGGACTGCATCAGCCCCATGTGTCTCACTGATGGACGGCAACACACCTGCAACAGCCAAATGTTCCTCACTGATGGACTGAAACACACCTGCAACAGCCACATTTGCCTCACTGATAAACTTCAACACACCTGCAGCAGCCACATGTGTCTCACTGATGGACTGCAACACACCTGCAACAGCCACATGTGCCTCACTGATGGACTGCAACACACCTGCAGCAGCCACATGTGCCTCACTGATGGACTGGAACACACCTGCAGCAGCCACATGTGCCTCAGTGATGGACTCCAACACACCTGCAGCAGCCACCTGTTCCTCACTGATGGACTGCAACACACCAGCAACAGACACATGTGTCTCAGTAATGGACTGCAACACACCTACAGCAGCCACATGTGTCTCACTGATGGACTGCAACACACCTGCAACAGCCATATGTGTCTCACTGATGGACTGCAACACACCTGCAACAGCCACATGTTCCTCACTGATGGACTGCAACACACCTGCAACAGCCACATGTGCCTCACTGATAAACTTCAACACACCTGCAGCAGCCACATGTGTCTCACTGATGATCTGCAACACACCTGCAACAGCAACATGTGCCTCACTAATGGACTGCAATACACCTGCAAAAGCCACATGTGCTTTACTGATAAACTGCAATACACCTGCAGCAGCCACATTTACCTCACTGATGATCTGCATCACACCTGCAGCAGCCACATGTGCCTCACTGATGGACTGCAACAAACCTGCAGCAGCCACATGTGCCTCACTGATGGACTGCAACACACCTTTAGAAGCCACATGTGCCTCAGTGATGCACTGCAACACACCTGCAACAGCCACATGTGCCTCTTTGACGGACTGCAACACACCTGCAACAGCCACATATGCCTCACTGATGGTCTGCAACACACCTGAAGCAGCCACATGTGCCTCACAGATGGACTGCAACACACCTGCAGCAGCCACATGTGCCTCACTGATGGACTCCAACACACCTTTAGCAGCCACATGTGCCTCAGTGATGGACTGCAACACACCTGCAACAGCCACATGTGCCTCACTGACGGACTGCAACACACCTGCAACAACCACATATGCCTCACTGATGGTCTGCAACACACCTGAAGCAGCCACATGTTCCTCATAGATGGACTGCAACACACCTGCAGCTGCCACATGTGCTTCACTGATGGACTGCAACACATCTGCAGCAGCCCCATGTGCCTCACTGATGAACTGCAACACACCTGCAACAGCCACATGTGCCTCACTGATAAACTTCAACACACCTGCAGCTGCCACATGTGTCTCACTGATGATCTGCAACACATCTGCAGCAGCCACATGTGCCTCACTGATGAACTGCAACACACCTGCAACAGCCACATGTGCCTCACTGGTAGTCTGCAACACACATGCAACAGCAACATGTGCTTCACTGATGGACTGCAACACACCTGCAACAGCCACATGTGCCTCACTTATGGACTGCAACACACCTGCAACAGCCACATGTGCCTCACTGATAAACTTCAACACACCTGCAGCAGCCACATGTGCTTCACTGATGAACTGCAACACACTTGCAGCAGCCACATTTACCTCACTGATGGTCTGCAACACACCTGCAGCAGCCACATGTGCCTCACTGATGGACTGCAACACACCTGCAGCAGTCACATGTGCCTCATTGATGGACTGCAACACACCTTTAGCAGCCACATGTGCCTCAGTGATGGATTGCAACACACCTGCAACAGCCACATGTGCCTCACTGATAAACTTCAACACACCTGCAGCAGCCACATGTGCTTCACTGATGAACTGCAACACACTTGCAGCAGCCACATTTACCTCACTGATGGTCTGCAACACACCTGCAGCAGCCACATGTGCCTCACTGATGGACTGCAACACACCTGCAGCAGCCACATGTGCCTCACTGATGGACTGCAACACACCTTTAGCAACCACATGTGCCTCAGTGATGGACTGCAAAACACCTGCAACAGCCACATGTGCCTCACTGATGGACTGCAACACACCTGCAACAGCCACATGTTCCTCACTGATGGTCTGCAACACACCTGCAGCAGCCACATGTGCCTCACTGATGGACTGCAACACATCTGCAGCAGCCACATGTGCCTCACTGATGGACTGCATTACACCTGCAACAGCCACATGTGCCTCACTGATGGTCTGCAACACACCTGCAACAGCCACGTTTGCTTCACTGATGGACTGCAACACATCTGCAACAGCCACATGTGCCTCACTGATGGACTGCAAAACATCTGCAGCAGCTAACTGTGCCTCACTGATGGACTGCAACACACCTGCAGCAACCACTTGTGCTTCACTGATGGACTGCAACAGCCACATGTTTCTCACTAATGGACTGCAACACATCTGCAGCAGCCACATGTGCCTCACTGACGGACTGCAACACACCTGCAGCAGCCACATGTTCCTCACTGATGGACTGCAGCAGCCACATGTGCCTCACTGATGGACTGCAGCAGCCAACTGTGCCTCACTGATGGACTGCAACACACCTGTAACAGCCACATGTGCCTCACTGATGAAATGCAACACACCTGTAACAGCCACATGTGCCTCACTGACGGACTGCATCAGCCACATGTGTCTCACTGATGGACGGCAACACACCTGCAACAGCCAAATGTTCCTCACTGATGGACAGAAACACACCTGCAACAGCCACATTTGCCTCACTGATAAACTTCAACACACCTGCAGCAGCCACATGTGTCTCACTGATGGACTGCAACACACCTGCAACAGCCACATGTGCCTCACTGATGGATTGCAACACACCTGCAGCAGCCACATATGCCTCACTGATGGACTGGAACACACCTGCAGCAGCCACATGTGCCTCAGTGATGGACTCCAACACACCTGCAGCAGCCACCTGTTCCTCACTGATGGACTGCAACACACCTGCAACAGCCACATGTGTCTCAGTGATGGACTGCAACACACCTACAGCAGCCACATGTGTCTCACTGATGGACTGCAACACACCTGCAACAGCCATATGTGTCTCACTGATGGACTGCAACACACCTGCAACAGCCACATGTTCCTCACTGATGGACTGCAACACACCTGCAACAGCCACATGTGCCTCACTGATAAACTTCAACACACCTGCAGCAGCCACATGTGTCTCACTGATGATCTGCAACACACCTGCAACAGCCACATGTGCCTCACTAATGGACTGCAATACACCTGCAAAAGCCACATGTGCCTCACTGATAAACTTCAACACACCTGCAGCAGCCACATGTGCTTCACTGATGAACTGCAATACACCTGCAGCAGCCACATTTACCTCACTGATGATCTGCATCACACCTGCAGCAGCCACATGTGCCTCACTGATTGACTGAAACAAACCTGCAGCAGCCACATGTGCCTCACTGATGGACTGCAACACACCTTTAGAAGCCACATGTGCCTCAGTGATGCACTGCAACACACCTGCAACAGCCACATGTGCCTCTTTGACGGACTGCAACACACCTGCAACAGCCACATATGCCTCACTGATGGTCTGCAACACACCTGAAGCAGCCACATGTGCCTCACAGATGGACTGCAACACACCTGAAACAGCCACATGTGCCTCACTGATAAACTTCAACACACCTGCAGCAGCCACATGTGCTTCACTGATGAACTGCAACACACTTGCAGCAGCCACATTTACCTCACTGATGGTCTGCAACACACCTGCAGCAGCCACATGTGCCTCACTGATGGACTGCAACACACCTGCAGCAGCCACATGTGCCTCATTGATGGACTGCAACACACCTTTAGCAGCCACATGTGCCTCAGTGATGGACTGCAACACACCTGCAACAGCCACATGTGCCTCACTGATAAACTTCAACACACCTGCAGCAGCCACATGTGCTTCACTGATGAACTGCAACACACTTGCAGCAGCCACATTTACCTCACTGATGGTCTGCAACACACCTGCAGCAGCCACATGTGCCTCACTGATGGACTGCAACACACCTGCAGCAGCCACATGTGCCTCACTGATGGACTGCAACACACCTTTAGCAGCCACATGTGCCTCAGTGATGGACTGCAAAACACCTGCAACAGCCACATGTGCCTCACTGATGGACTGGAACACACCTGCAGCAGCCACATGTGCCTCAGTGATGGACTCCAACACACCTGCAGCAGCCACCTGTTCCTCACTGATGGACTGCAACACACCTGCAACAGCCACATGTGTCTCAGTGATGGACTGCAACACACCTACAGCAGCCACATGTGTCTCACTGATGGACTGCAACACACCTGCAACAGCCATATGTGTCTCACTGATGGACTGCAACACACCTGCACCAGCCACATGTTCCTCACTGATGGACTGCAACACACCTGTAACAGCCACATGTGCCTCACTGATGGACTGCATCAGCCACATGTGTCTCACTGATGGACGGCAACACACCTGCAACAGCCAAATGTTCCTCACTGATGGACTGAAACACACCTGCAACAGCCACATTTGCCTCACTGATAAACTTCAACACACCTGCAGCAGCCACATGTGTCTCACTGATGGACTGCAACACACCTGCAACAGCCACATGTGCCTCACTGATGGATTGCAACACACCTGCAGCAGCCACATGTGCCTCACTGATGGACTGGAACACACCTGCAGCAGCCACATGTGCCTCAGTGATGGACTCCAACACACCTGCAGCAGCCACCTGTTCCTCACTGATGGACTGCAACACACCTGCAACAGCCACATGTGTCTCAGTGATGGACTGCAACACACCTACAGCAGCCACATGTGTCTCACTGATGGACTGCAACACACCTGCAACAGCCATATGTGTCTCACTGATGGACTGCAAAACACCTGCAACAGCCACATGTTCCTCACTGATGGACTGCAACACACCTGCAACAGCCACATGTGCCTCACTGATAAACTTCAACACACCTGCAGCAGCCACATGTGTCTCACTGATGATCTGCAACACACCTGCAACAGCCACATGTGCCTCACTAATGGACTGCAATACACCTGCAAAAGCCACATGTGCCTCACTGAAAAACTTCAACACACCTGCAGCAGCCACATGTGCTTCACTGATGAACTGCAATACACCTGCAGCAGCCACATTTACCTCACTGATGATCTGCATCACACCTGCAGCAGCCACATGTGCCTCACTGATTGACTGAAACAAACCTGCAGCAGCCACATGTGCCTCACTGATGGACTGCAACACACCTTTAGAAGCCACATGTGCCTCAGTGATGCACTGCAACACACCTGCAACAGCCACATGTGCCTCTTTGACGGACTGCAATACACCTGCAACAGCCACATATGCCTCACTGATGGTCTGCAACACACCTGAAGCAGCCACATGTGCCTCACAGATGGACTGCAACACACCTGCAACAGCCACATGTGCCTCACTGATAAACTTCAACACACCTGCAGCAGCCACATTTACCTCACTGATGGTCTGCAACACACCTGCAGCAGCCACATGTGCCTCACTGATGGACTGCAACACACCTGCAGCAGCCACATGTGCCTCATTGATGGACTGCAACACACCTGAAGCAGCCACATGTGCCTCACAGATGGACTGCAACACACCTGAAACAGCCACATGTGCCTCACTGATAAACTTCAACACACCTGCAGCAGCCACATGTGCTTCACTGATGAACTGCAACACACTTGCAGCAGCCACATTTACCTCACTGATGGTCTGCAACACACCTGCAGCAGCCACATGTGCCTCACTGATGGACTGCAACACACCTGCAGCAGCCACATGTGCCTCATTGATGGACTGCAACACACCTTTAGCAGCCACATGTGCCTCAGTGATGGACTGCAACACACCTGCAACAGCCACATGTGCCTCACTGATAAACTTCAACACACCTGCAGCAGCCACATGTGCTTCACTGATGAACTGCAACACACTTGCAGCAGCCACATTTACCTCACTGATGGTCTGCAACACACCTGCAGCAGCCACATGTGCCTCACTGATGGACTGCAACACACCTGCAGCAGCCACATGTGCCTCACTGATGGACTGCAACACACCTTTAGCAGCCACATGTGCCTCAGTGATGGACTGCAAAACACCTGCAACAGCCACATGTGCCTCACTGATGGACTGGAACACACCTGCAGCAGCCACATGTGCCTCAGTGATGGACTCCAACACACCTGCAGCAGCCACCTGTTCCTCACTGATGGACTGCAACACACCTGCAACAGCCACATGTGTCTCAGTGATGGACTGCAACACACCTACAGCAGCCACATGTGTCTCACTGATGGACTGCAACACACCTGCAACAGCCATATGTGTCTCACTGATGGACTGCAACACACCTGCACCAGCCACATGTTCCTCACTGATGGACTGCAACACACCTGTAACAGCCACATGTGCCTCACTGATGGACTGCATCAGCCACATGTGTCTCACTGATGGACGGCAACACACCTGCAACAGCCAAATGTTCCTCACTGATGGACTGAAACACACCTGCAACAGCCACATTTGCCTCACTGATAAACTTCAACACACCTGCAGCAGCCACATGTGTCTCACTGATGGACTGCAACACACCTGCAACAGCCACATGTGCCTCACTGATGGATTGCAACACACCTGCAGCAGCCACATGTGCCTCACTGATGGACTGGAACACACCTGCAGCAGCCACATGTGCCTCAGTGATGGACTCCAACACACCTGCAGCAGCCACCTGTTCCTCACTGATGGACTGCAACACACCTGCAACAGCCACATGTGTCTCAGTGATGGACTGCAACACACCTACAGCAGCCACATGTGTCTCACTGATGGACTGCAACACACCTGCAACAGCCATATGTGTCTCACTGATGGACTGCAAAACACCTGCAACAGCCACATGTTCCTCACTGATGGACTGCAACACACCTGCAACAGCCACATGTGCCTCACTGATAAACTTCAACACACCTGCAGCAGCCACATGTGTCTCACTGATGATCTGCAACACACCTGCAACAGCCACATGTGCCTCACTAATGGACTGCAATACACCTGCAAAAGCCACATGTGCCTCACTGAAAAACTTCAACACACCTGCAGCAGCCACATGTGCTTCACTGATGAACTGCAATACACCTGCAGCAGCCACATTTACCTCACTGATGATCTGCATCACACCTGCAGCAGCCACATGTGCCTCACTGATTGACTGAAACAAACCTGCAGCAGCCACATGTGCCTCACTGATGGACTGCAACACACCTTTAGAAGCCACATGTGCCTCAGTGATGCACTGCAACACACCTGCAACAGCCACATGTGCCTCTTTGACGGACTGCAATACACCTGCAACAGCCACATATGCCTCACTGATGGTCTGCAACACACCTGAAGCAGCCACATGTGCCTCACAGATGGACTGCAACACACCTGCAACAGCCACATGTGCCTCACTGATAAACTTCAACACACCTGCAGCAGCCACATTTACCTCACTGATGGTCTGCAACACACCTGCAGCAGCCACATGTGCCTCACTGATGGACTGCAACACACCTGCAGCAGCCACATGTGCCTCATTGATGGACTGCAACACACCTTTAGCAGCCACATGTGCCTCAGTGATGGACTGCAACACACCTGCAACAGCCACATGTGCCTCGCTGATAAACTTCAACACACCTGCAGCAGCCACATGTGCTTCACTGATGAACTGCAACACACTTGCAGCAGCCACATTTACCTCACTGATGGTCTGCAACACACCTGCAGCAGCCACATGTGCCTCACTGATGGACTGCAACACACCTGCAGCAGCCACATGTGGCTCACTGATGGACTGCAACACACCTTTAGCAGCCACATGTGCCTCAGTGATGGACTGCAAAACACCTGCAACAGCCACATGTGCCTCACTGATGGACTGCAACACACCTGCAACAGCCACATGTTCCTCACTGATGGTCTGCAACACACCTGCAGCAGCCACATCTGCCTCACTGATGGACTGCAACACATCTGCAGCAGCCACATGTGCCTCACTGATGGACTGCATTACACCTGCAACAGCCACATGTGCCTCACTGATGGTCTGCAACACTCCTGCAACAGCCACGTGTGCTTCACTGATGGACTGCAACACATCTGCAACAGCCACATGTGCCTCACTGATGGACTGCAAAACATCTGCAGCAGCAAACTGTGCCTCACTGATGGACTGCAACACACCTGCAGCAACCACTTGTGCTTCACTGATGGACTGCAACAGCCACATGTTTCTCACTAATGGACTGCAACACATCTGCAGCAGCCACATGTGCCTCACTGACGGACTGCAACACACCTGCAGCAGCCACATGTTCCTCACTGATGGACTACAGCAGCCACATGTGCCTCACTGATGGACTGCAGCAGCCAACTGTGCCTCACTGATGGACTGCAACACACCTGTAACAGCCACATGTGCCTCACTGATGAAATGCAACACACCTGTAACAGCCACATGTGCCTCACTGATGGACTGCATCAGCCACATGTGTCTCACTGATGGACGGCAACACACCTGCAACAGCCAAATGTTCCTCACTGATGGACTGAAACACACCTGCAACAGCCACATTTGCCTCACTGATAAACTTCAACACACCTTCAGCAGCCACATGTGTCTCACTGATGGACTGCAACACACCTGCAACAGCCATATGTGTCTCACTGATGGACTGCAACACACCTGCAACAGCCACATGTTCCTCACTGATGGACTGCAACACACCTGTAACAGCCACATGTGCCTCACTGATGGACTGCATCAGCCACATGTGTCTCACTGATGGACGGCAACACACCTGCAACAGCCAAATGTTCCTCACTGATGGACTGAAACACACCTGCAACAGCCACATTTGCCTCACTGATAAACTTCAACACACCTGCAGCAGCCACATGTGCTTCACTGATGAACTGCAACACACTTGCAGCAGCCACATTTACCTCACTGATGGTCTGCAACACACCTGCAGCAGCCACATGTGCCTCACTGATGGACTGCAACACACCTGCAGCAGCCACATGTGCCTCACTGATGGACTGCAACACACCTTTAGCAGCCACATGTGCCTCAGTGATGGACTGCAAAACACCTGCAACAGCCACATGTGCCTCACTGATGGACTGGAACACACCTGCAGCAGCCACATGTGCCTCAGTGATGGACTCCAACACACCTGCAGCAGCCACCTGTTCCTCACTGATGGACTGCAACACACTTGCAACAGCCACATGTGTCTCAGTGATGGACTGCAACACACCTACAGCAGCCACATGTGTCTCACTGATGGACTGCAACACACCTGCAACAGCCATATGTGTCTCACTGATGGACTGCAACACACCTGCAACAGCCACATGTTCCTCACTGATGGACTGCAACACACCTGTAACAGCCACATGTGCCTCACTGATGGACTGCATCAGCCACATGTGTCTCACTGATGGACGGCAACACACCTGCAACAGCCAAATGTTCCTCACTGATGGACTGAAACACACCTGCAACAGCCACATTTGCCTCACTGATAAACTTCAACACACCTGCAGCAGCCACATGTGTCTCACTGATGGACTGCAACACACCTGCAACAGCCACATGTGCCTCACTGATGGATTGCAACACACCTGCAGCAGCCACATGTGCCTCACTGATGGACTGGAACACACCTGCAGCAGCCACATGTGCCTCAGTGATGGACTCCAACACACCTGCAGCAGCCACCTGTTCCTCACTGATGGACTGCAACACACCTGCAACAGCCACATGTGTCTCAGTGATGGACTGCAACACACCTACAGCAGCCACATGTGTCTCACTGATGGACTGCAACACACCTGCAACAGCCATATGTGTCTCACTGATGGACTGCAAAACACCTGCAACAGCCAGATGTTCCTCACTGATGGACTGCAACACACCTGCAACAGCCACATGTGCCTCACTGATAAACTTCAACACACCTGCAGCAGCCACATGTGTCTCACTGATGATCTGCAACACACCTGCAACAGCCACATGTGCCTCACTAATGGACTGCAATACACCTGCAAAAGCCACATGTGCCTCACTGAAAAACTTCAACACACCTGCAGCAGCCACATGTGCTTCACTGATGAACTGCAATACACCTGCAGCAGCCACATTTACCTCACTGATGATCTGCATCACACCTGCAGCAGCCACATGTGCCTCACTGATTGACTGAAACAAACCTGCAGCAGCCACATGTGCCTCACTGATGGACTGCAACACACCTTTAGAAGCCACATGTGCCTCAGTGATGCACTGCAACACACCTGCAACAGCCACATGTGCCTCTTTGACGGACTGCAACACACCTGCAACAGCCACATATGCCTCACTGATGGTCTCCAACACACCTGAAGCAGCCACATGTGCCTCACAGATGGACTGCAACACACCTGCAACAGCCACATGTGCCTCACTGATAAACTTCAACACACCTGCAGCAGCCACATTTGCTTCACTGATGAACTGCAACACACTTGCAGCAGCAACATTTACCTCACTGATGGTCTGCAACACACCTGCAGCAGCCACATGTGCCTCACTGATGGACTGCAACACACCTGCAGCAGCCACATGTGCCTCATTGATGGACTGCAACACACCTTTAGCAGCCACATGTGCCTCAGTGATGGACTGCAACACACCTGCAACAGCCACATGTGCCTCACTGATAAACTTCAACACACCTGCAGCAGCCACATGTGCTTCACTGATGAACTGCAACACACTTGCAGCAGCCACATTTACCTCACTGATGGTCTGCAACACACCTGCAGCAGCCACATGTGCCTCACTGATGGACTGCAACACACCTGCAGCAGCCACATGTGCCTCACTGATGGACTGCAACACACCTTTAGCAGCCACATGTGCCTCAGTGATGGACTGCAAAACACCTGCAACAGCCACATGTGCCTCACTGATGGACTGCAACACACCTGCAACAGCCACATGTTCCTCACTGATGGTCTGCAACACACCTGCAGCAGCCACATGTGCCTCACTGATGGACTGCAACACATCTGCAGCAGCCACATGTGCCTCACTGATGGACTGCATTACACCTGCAACAGCCACATGTGCCTCACTGATGGTCTGCAACACACCTGCAACAGCCACGTGTGCTTCACTGATGGACTGCAACACATCTGCAACAGCCACATGTGCCTCACTGATGGACTGCAAAACATCTGCAGCAGCAAACTGTGCCTCACTGATGGACTGCAACACACCTGCAGCAACCACTTGTGCTTCACTGATGGACTGCAACAGCCACATGTTTCTCACTAATGGACTGCAACACATCTGCAGCAGCCACATGTGCCTCACTGACGGACTGCAACACACCTGCAGCAGCCACATGTTCCTCACTGATGGACTACAGCAGCCACATGTGCCTCACTGATGGACTGCAGCAGCCAACTGTGCCTCACTGATGGACTGCAACACACCTGTAACAGCCACATGTGCCTCACTGATGAAATGCAACACACCTGTAACAGCCACATGTGCCTCACTGATGGACTGCATCAGCCACATGTGTCTCACTGATGGACGGCAACACACCTGCAACAGCCAAATGTACCTCACTGATGGACTGAAACACACCTGCAACAGCCACATTTGCCTCACTGATAAACTTCAACACACCTGCAGCAGCCACATGTGTCTCACTGATGGACTGCAACACACCTGCAACAGCCATATGTGTCTCACTGATGGACTGCAACACACCTGCAACAGCCACATGTTCCTCACTGATGGACTGCAACACACCTGTAACAGCCACATGTGCCTCACTGATGGACTGCATCAGCCACATGTGTCTCACTGATGGACGGCAACACACCTGCAACAGCCAAATGTTCCTCACTGATGGACTGAAACACACCTGCAACAGCCACATTTGCCTCACTGATAAACTTCAACACACCTGCAGCAGCCACATGTGTCTCACTGATGGACTGCAACACACCTGCAACAGCCACATGTGCCTCACTGATGGATTGCAACACACCTGCAGCAGCCACATGTGCCTCACTGATGGACTGGAACACACCTGCAGCAGCCACATGTGCCTCAGTGATGGACTCCAACACACCTGCAGCAGCCACCTGTTCCTCACTGATGTACTGCAACACACCTGCAACAGCCACATGTGTCTCAGTGATGGACTGCAACACACCTACAGCAGCCACATGTGTCTCACTGATGGACTGCAACACACCTGCAACAGCCATATGTGTCTCACTGATGGACTGCAACACACCTGCAACAGCCACATGTTCCTCACTGATGGACTGCAACACACCTGCAACAGCCACATGTGCCTCACTGATAAACTTCAACACACCTGCAGCAGCCACATGTGTCTCACTGATGATCTGCAACACACCTGCAACAGCCACATGTGCCTCACTAATGGACTGCAATACACCTGCAAAAGCCACATGTGCCTCACTGATAAACTTCAACACACCTGCAGCAGCCACATGTGCTTCACTGATGAACTGCAATACACCTGCAGCAGCCACATTTACCTCACTGATGATCTGCATCACACCTGCAGCAGCCACATGTGCCTCACTGATTGACTGAAACAAACCTGCAGCAGCCACATGTGCCTCACTGATGGACTGCAACACACCTTTAGAAGCCACATGTGCCTCAGTGATGCACTGCAACACACCTGCAACAGCCACATGTGCCTCTTTGACGGACTGCAACACACCTGCAACAGCCACATATGCCTCACTGATGGTCTGCAACACACCTGAAGCAGCCACATGTGCCTCACAGATGGACTGCAACACACCTGCAACAGCCACATGTGCCTCACTGATAAACTTCAACACACCTGCAGCAGCCACATGTGCTTCACTGATGAACTGCAACACACTTGCAGCAGCCACATTTACCTCACTGATGGTCTGCAACACACCTGCAGCAGCCACATGTGCCTCACTGATGGACTGCAACACACCTGCAGCAGCCACATGTGCCTCATTGATGGACTGCAACACACCTTTAGCAGCCACATGTGCCTCAGTGATGGACTGCAACACACCTGCAACAGCCACATGTGCCTCACTGATAAACTTCAACACACCTGCAGCAGCCACATGTGCTTAACTGATGAACTGCAACACACTTGCAGCAGCCACATTTACCTCACTGATGGTCTGCAACACACCTGCAGCAGCCACATGTGCCTCACTGATGGACTGCAACACACCTGCAGCAGCCACATGTGCCTCACTGATGGACTGCAACACACCTTTAGCAGCCACATGTGCCTCAGTGATGGACTGCAAAACACCTGCAACAGCCACATGCGCCTCACTGATGGACTGCAACACACCTGCAACAGCCACATGTTCCTCACTGATGGTCTGCAACACACCTGCAGCAGCCACATGTGCCTCACTGATGGACTGCATTACACCTGCAACAGCCACATGTGCCTCACTGATGGTCTGCAACACACCTGCAACAGCCACGTGTGCTTCACTGATGTACTGCAACACATCTGCAACAGCCACATGTGCCTCACTGATGGACTGCAAAACATCTGCAGCAGCTAACTGTGCCTCACTGATGGACTGCAACACACCTGCAGCAACCACTTGTGCTTCACTGATGGACTGCAACAGCCACATGTTTCTCACTAATGGACTGCAACACATCTGCAGCAGCCACATGTGCCTCACTGACGGACTGCAACACACCTGCAGCAGCCACATGTTCCTCACTGATGGACTGCAGCAGCCACATGTGCCTCACTGATGGACTGCAGCAGCCAACTGTGCCTCACTGATGGACTGCAACACACCTGTAACAGCCACATGTGCCTCACTGATGAAATGCAACACACCGTAACAGCCACATGTGCCTCACTGATGGACTGCATCAGCCCCATGTGTCTCACTGATGGACGGCAACACACCTGCAACAGCCAAATGTTCCTCACTGATGGACTGAAACACACCTGCAACAGCCACATTTGCCTCACTGATAAACTTCAACACACCTGCAGCAGCCACATGTGCCTCACTGATGGACTGGAACACACCTGCAGCAGCCACATGTGCCTCAGTGATGGACTCCAACACACCTGCAGCAGCCACCTGTTCCTCACTGATGGACTGCAACACACCAGCAACAGACACATGTGTCTCAGTAATGGACTGCAACACACCTACAGCAGCCACATGTGTCTCACTGATGGACTGCAACACACCTGCAACAGCCATATGTGTCTCACTGATGGACTGCAACACACCTGCAACAGCCACATGTTCCTCACTGATGGACTGCAACACACCTGCAACAGCCACATGTGCCTCACTGATAAACTTCAACACACCTGCAGCAGCCACACGTGTCTCACTGATGATCTGCAACACACCTGCAGCAGCCACATGTGCCTCACTGATGAACTGCAACACACCTGCAACAGCCACATGTGCCTCACTGATTGTCTGCAACACACGTGCAACAGCTACATGTGCTTTACTGATGGACTGCTACACACCTGCAACAGCCACATGTGCCTCACTTATGGACTGCAACACACCTGCAACAGCCACATGTGCCTCACTGATAAACTTCAACACACCTGCAGCAGCCAACTCTGCTTCACTGATGAACTGCAACACACTTGCAGCAGCCACATTTTCCTCACTGATGGTCTGCAACACACCTGCAGCAGCCACATGTGCCTCACTGATGGACTGCAACACACCTGCAGCAGCCACATGTGCTTCACTGATGGACTGCAACACATCTGCAGCAGCGTCATGTGCCTCACTGATGAACTGCAACACACCTGCAACAGCCACATGTGCCTCACTGATAGTCTGCAACACACCTGCAACAGCTACATGTGCTTCACTGATGAACTGCAACACACTTGCAGCAGCCACATTTTCCTCACTGATGGACGGCAACACACCTTTAGCAGCCACATGTGCCTCAGTGATGGACTGCAACACACCTGCAACAGCCACATGTGCCTCAGTGATGGACTGCAACACACCTGCAACAGCCACATGTGCCTCACTGATGGACTGCAACACACCTGCAACAGCCACATGTTCCTCACTTAAGGTCTGCAACACACCTGCAGCAGCCACATGTGCCTCATTGATGGACTGCAACACATCTGCAGCAGCCACATGTGCCTCACTGATGGTCTGCAACACACCTGCAACAGCCACGTGTGCTTCACTGATGGACTGCAACACATCTGCAACAGCCACTTGTGCCTCACTGATGGACTGCAACACATCTGCAGCAGCCAACTGTGCCTCACTGATGGACTGCAACACACCTGCAGCAACCACTTGTGCTTCACTGATGGACTGCAACAGCCACATGTTTCTCACTAATGGACTGCAACACATCTGCAGCAACCACATGTGCCTCACTGACGGACTGCAACACACCTACAGCAGCCACATGTTCCTCACTGATGGACTGCAGCAGCCACATGTGCCTCACTGATGGACTGCAGCAGCAAACTGTGCCTCACTGCTGGACTGCAACACACCTGTAACAGCCACATGTGCCTCACTGATGAAATGCAACACACCTGTAACAGCCACATGTGCCTCACTGATGGACTGCAGCAGCCTCCTGTGCCTCACTGATGGACTGCAGTAGCCACATGTGCCTCACTGATGGACTGCAGTAGCCACATGTGCTTCACTGATGGACTGCAGTAGCCATATGTGCCTCACTGATGGACTGCAGCAGCCACATGTGCCTCACTGATGGACTGCTGCAGCCAACTGTGCCTCACTGATGGACTGCAACACACCTGTAACAGCCACATGTGCCTCACTGATGAAATGCAACACACCTGTAACAGCCACATGTGCCTCACTGATGAAATGCAACACACCTGTAACAGCCACATGTGCCTCACTGATGGACTGCATCAGCCACATGTGTCTCACTGATGGACTGCAGAAGGCACATGTGCCACACTGATGGACTGCAGCACACCTGCAACAGCCACATGTGCCTCTCTGATGGACTGCAACACACCTGCAACAGCCACATGTGCCTCACTGATGGACTGCAGTAGCCACATGTGCCTCACTGATGGACTGCAGAAGCCACATGTGCCTCACTGATGGACTGCAGCAGCCTCCTGTGCCTCACTGATGGACTGCAGTAGCCACATGTGCCTCACTGATGGACTGCAGTAGCCACATGTGCTTCACTGATGGACTGCAGTAGCCATATGTGCCTCACTGATGGACTGCAGCAGCCACATGTGCCTCACTGATGGACTGCTGCAGCCAACTGTGCCTCACTGATGGACTGCAACACACCTGTAACAGCCACATGTGCCTCACTGATGAAATGCAACACACCTGTAACAGCCACATGTGCCTCACTGATGGACTGCAGTAGCCACATGTGTCTCACTGATGGACTGCAGCAGCCACGTGTGTCTCACTGATGGACTGCAGCAGCCACATATGCCTCACTGATGGACTGCAGTAGCCCCATGTGTCTCACTGATGGACTGCAACACACCTGCAACAGCCACATGTGCCTCACTGATGGACTGCAACACACCTGCAGCAGCCACCTGTGCCTCACTGATGGATTGCAACACACCTGCAACAGCCACATGTGCCTTACTGATGGACTGCAACACACCTGCAGCAGCCACATGTGTCTCACTGATGGACTGCAACACATCTGCAACAGCCACATGTGCCTCACTGATGGACTGCAACACACCTGCAGCAGCCACCTGTGCCTCACTGATGGACTGCAACACACCTGCAACAGCCACATGTGCCTCACCGATGAACTGCAACACAACTGCAACAGCCACATGTGCCTCAGTGATGGACTGCAACACACCTTTAGCAGAAACATTTACCTCACTGATGGTCTGCAACACACCTGCAGCAGTCACATGTGCATCACTGATGGTCTGCAACACACCTGCAGCAGCCTCATGTGCCTCACTGATGGACTGCAACACACCTTTAGCAGCCACATGTGCCTCAGTGATGGACTGCAACACACCTTTAGCAGCCACATGTGCCTCACTGATGGACTGCAACACACCTGCAGCAGCCACATGTGCCTCAGTGATGGACTGCAACACACCTGCAGCAGCCACCTGTGCCTCACTGATGGACTGCATCACACCTGCAACAGCCACATGTGCCTCAGTGATGGACTGCAACACACCTGCAGCAGCCACATGTGTCTCACTGATGGACTGCAAAACACCTGCAACAGCCAGATGTGTCTCACTGATGGACTGCAACACACCTGCAACAGCCACATGTTTCTCACTGATGGACTGCAACACACCTGCAACAGCCACATGTGCCTCAGTGATGGACTGCAACACACCTGCAGCAGCCACATATGTCTCACCCGCCAAACACACACCGAAACTACGACGTTGCTACAACGTTCGAACAAGTTTTAACACCTCCTAACCAGTTATAACAACCAATATATCAAGTTGTAACAACGTTCTAATACGTCATAAACACGTTAAGCCAAGATGTAACAACTTTATTACAAGTTGTAACAAGCGGAAAATAGAGACAGTTTCGGTTTGTGTTTCCAGGGCACTGATGGACTGCAACACACCTGCAACAGCCATGTGTCTCACTGATGGACTGCAACACACCTGCAACAGCCACATGTTCCTCACTGATGGACTGCAACATACCTGCAACAGCCACATGTGCCTCACTGATAAACTTCAACACAACTGCAGCAGCCACATGTGTCTCACTGATGATCTGCAACACACCTGCAACAGCCACATGTGCCTCACTAATGGACTGCAATACACCTGCAACAGCCACATGTGCCTCACTGATAAACTTCAACACACCTGCAGCAGCCACATGTGCTTCACTGATGAACTGCAATACACCTGCAGCAGCCACATTTACCTCACTGATGATCTGCATCACACCTGCAGCAGCCACATGTGCCTCACTGATGGACTGCAACACACCTGCAGCAGCCACATGTGCCTCACTGATGGACTGAAACACACCTTTAGCAGCCACGTGTGCCTCAGTGATGGACTGCACCACACCTGCAACAGCCACATGTGCCTCACTGACGGACTGCAACACACCTGCAACAGCCACATATGCCTCACTGATGGTCTGCAACACACCTGAAGCATCCACATGTGCCTCACAGATGGACTGCAACACACCTGCAGCAGCCACATGTGCTTCACTGATGGACTGCAACACACCTGCAACAGCCACATGTGCCTCACTGATAGTCTGCAACACACCAGCAACAGCTACATGTGCTTCACTGATGGACTGCAACACACCTGCAACAGCCACATGTGCCTCACTTATGGACTGCAACACACCTGCAGCAGCCACATGTGCTTCACTGATGAAGTGCAACACACTTGCAGCAGCCACATTTACCTCACTGATGGTCTGCAACACACCTGCAGCAGCCACATGTGCCTCACTGATGGACTGCAACACTCCTGCAGCAGCCACATGTGCCTCACTGATAAACTTCAACACACCTGCAGCAGCCAACTCTGCTTCACTGATGAACTGCAACACACTTGCAGCAGCCACATTTTCCTCACTGATGGTCTGCAACACACCTGCAGCAGCCACATGTGCCTCACTGATGGACTGCAACACACCTGCAGCAGCCACATGTGCTTCACTGATGGACTGCAACACATCTGCAGCAGCGTCATGTGCCTCACTGATGAACTGCAACACACCTGCAACAGCCACATGTGCCTCACTGATAGTCTGCAACACACCTGCAACAGCTACATGTGCTTCACTGATGAACTGCAACACACTTGCAGCAGCCACATTTTCCTCACTGATGGACGGCAACACACCTTTAGCAGCCACATGTGCCTCAGTGATGGACTGCAACACACCTGCAACAGCCACATGTGCCTCAGTGATGGACTGCAACACACCTGCAACAGCCACATGTGCCTCACTGATGGACTGCAACACACCTGCAACAGCCACATGTTCCTCACTTAAGGTCTGCAACACACCTGCAGCAGCCACATGTGCCTCATTGATGGACTGCAACACATCTGCAGCAGCCACATGTGCCTCACTGATGGTCTGCAACACACCTGCAACAGCCACGTGTGCTTCACTGATGGACTGCAACACATCTGCAACAGCCACTTGTGCCTCACTGATGGACTGCAACACATCTGCAGCAGCCAACTGTGCCTCACTGATGGACTGCAACACACCTGCAGCAACCACTTGTGCTTCACTGATGGACTGCAACAGCCACATGTTTCTCACTAATGGACTGCAACACATCTGCAGCAACCACATGTGCCTCACTGACGGACTGCAACACACCTACAGCAGCCACATGTTCCTCACTGATGGACTGCAGCAGCCACATGTGCCTCACTGATGGACTGCAGCAGCAAACTGTGCCTCACTGCTGGACTGCAACACACCTGTAACAGCCACATGTGCCTCACTGATGAAATGCAACACACCTGTAACAGCCACATGTGCCTCACTGATGGACTGCAGCAGCCTCCTGTGCCTCACTGATGGACTGCAGTAGCCACATGTGCCTCACTGATGGACTGCAGTAGCCACATGTGCTTCACTGATGGACTGCAGTAGCCATATGTGCCTCACTGATGGACTGCAGCAGCCACATGTGCCTCACTGATGGACTGCTGCAGCCAACTGTGCCTCACTGATGGACTGCAACACACCTGTAACAGCCACATGTGCCTCACTGATGAAATGCAACACACCTGTAACAGCCACATGTGCCTCACTGATGAAATGCAACACACCTGTAACAGCCACATGTGCCTCACTGATGGACTGCATCAGCCACATGTGTCTCACTGATGGACTGCAGAAGGCACATGTGCCACACTGATGGACTGCAGCACACCTGCAACAGCCACATGTGCCTCTCTGATGGACTGCAACACACCTGCAACAGCCACATGTGCCTCACTGATGGACTGCAGTAGCCACATGTGCCTCACTGATGGACTGCAGAAGCCACATGTGCCTCACTGATGGACTGCAGCAGCCTCCTGTGCCTCACTGATGGACTGCAGTAGCCACATGTGCCTCACTGATGGACTGCAGTAGCCACATGTGCTTCACTGATGGACTGCAGTAGCCATATGTGCCTCACTGATGGACTGCAGCAGCCACATGTGCCTCACTGATGGACTGCTGCAGCCAACTGTGCCTCACTGATGGACTGCAACACACCTGTAACAGCCACATGTGCCTCACTGATGAAATGCAACACACCTGTAACAGCCACATGTGCCTCACTGATGGACTGCAGTAGCCACATGTGTCTCACTGATGGACTGCAGCAGCCACGTGTGTCTCACTGATGGACTGCAGCAGCCACATATGCCTCACTGATGGACTGCAGTAGCCCCATGTGTCTCACTGATGGACTGCAACACACCTGCAACAGCCACATGTGCCTCACTGATGGACTGCAACACACCTGCAGCAGCCACCTGTGCCTCACTGATGGATTGCAACACACCTGCAACAGCCACATGTGCCTTACTGATGGACTGCAACACACCTGCAGCAGCCACATGTGTCTCACTGATGGACTGCAACACATCTGCAACAGCCACATGTGCCTCACTGATGGACTGCAACACACCTGCAGCAGCCACCTGTGCCTCACTGATGGACTGCAACACACCTGCAACAGCCACATGTGCCTCACCGATGAACTGCAACACAACTGCAACAGCCACATGTGCCTCAGTGATGGACTGCAACACACCTTTAGCAGAAACATTTACCTCACTGATGGTCTGCAACACACCTGCAGCAGTCACATGTGCATCACTGATGGTCTGCAACACACCTGCAGCAGCCTCATGTGCCTCACTGATGGACTGCAACACACCTTTAGCAGCCACATGTGCCTCAGTGATGGACTGCAACACACCTTTAGCAGCCACATGTGCCTCACTGATGGACTGCAACACACCTGCAGCAGCCACATGTGCCTCAGTGATGGACTGCAACACACCTGCAGCAGCCACCTGTGCCTCACTGATGGACTGCATCACACCTGCAACAGCCACATGTGCCTCAGTGATGGACTGCAACACACCTGCAGCAGCCACATGTGTCTCACTGATGGACTGCAAAACACCTGCAACAGCCAGATGTGTCTCACTGATGGACTGCAACACACCTGCAACAGCCACATGTTTCTCACTGATGGACTGCAACACACCTGCAACAGCCACATGTGCCTCAGTGATGGACTGCAACACACCTGCAGCAGCCACATATGTCTCACCCGCCAAACACACACCGAAACTACGACGTTGCTACAACGTTCGAACAAGTTTTAACACCTCCTAACCAGTTATAACAACCAATATATCAAGTTGTAACAACGTTCTAATACGTCATAAACACGTTAAGCCAAGATGTAACAACTTTATTACAAGTTGTAACAAGCGGAAAATAGAGACAGTTTCGGTTTGTGTTTCCAGGGCACTGATGGACTGCAACACACCTGCAACAGCCATGTGTCTCACTGATGGACTGCAACACACCTGCAACAGCCACATGTTCCTCACTGATGGACTGCAACATACCTGCAACAGCCACATGTGCCTCACTGATAAACTTCAACACAACTGCAGCAGCCACATGTGTCTCACTGATGATCTGCAACACACCTGCAACAGCCACATGTGCCTCACTAATGGACTGCAATACACCTGCAACAGCCACATGTGCCTCACTGATAAACTTCAACACACCTGCAGCAGCCACATGTGCTTCACTGATGAACTGCAATACACCTGCAGCAGCCACATTTACCTCACTGATGATCTGCATCACACCTGCAGCAGCCACATGTGCCTCACTGATGGACTGCAACACACCTGCAGCAGCCACATGTGCCTCACTGATGGACTGAAACACACCTTTAGCAGCCACGTGTGCCTCAGTGATGGACTGCACCACACCTGCAACAGCCACATGTGCCTCACTGACGGACTGCAACACACCTGCAACAGCCACATATGCCTCACTGATGGTCTGCAACACACCTGAAGCATCCACATGTGCCTCACAGATGGACTGCAACACACCTGCAGCAGCCACATGTGCTTCACTGATGGACTGCAACACACCTGCAACAGCCACATGTGCCTCACTGATAGTCTGCAACACACCAGCAACAGCTACATGTGCTTCACTGATGGACTGCAACACACCTGCAACAGCCACATGTGCCTCACTTATGGACTGCAACACACCTGCAGCAGCCACATGTGCTTCACTGATGAAGTGCAACACACTTGCAGCAGCCACATTTACCTCACTGATGGTCTGCAACACACCTGCAGCAGCCACATGTGCCTCACTGATGGACTGCAACACTCCTGCAGCAGCCACATGAGCCTCACTGATGGACTGCAACACACCTTTAGCAGCCACATGTGCCTCAGTGATGGACTGCAACACACCTGCAACAGCCACATGTGCCTCACTGATGGACTGCAACACACCTGCAACAGCCACATGTTCCTCACTGATGGTCTGCAACACACCTGCAGCAGCCACATGTGCCTCACTGAAGGACTGCAACACATCTGCAGCAGCCACATGTGCCTCACTGATGGACTGCAACACACCTACAACAGCCACATGTGCCTCACTGATGGTCTGCAACACACCTGCAACAGCCAAGTGTGCTTCACTGATGGACTGCAACACATCTGCAATAGCCACATATGCCTCACTGATGGACTGCAACACATCTGCAGCAGCCAACTGTGCCTCACTGATGGACTGCAACACACCTGCAGCAACCACTTGTGCTTCACTGAATGACTGCAACAGCCACATGTTTCTCACTAATGGACTGCAACACATCTGCAGCAGCCACATGTGCCTCACTGACGAACTGCAACACACCTGCAGCAGCCACATGTTCCTCACTGATGGACTGCAGCAGCCACATGTGCCTCACTGATGGACTGCAGCAGCCAACTGTGCCTCACTGATGGACTGCAACACACCTGTAACAGCCACATGTGCCCCACTGACGAAATGCAACACACCTGTAACAGACACATGTGCCTCACTGATGGACTGCATCAGCCACATGTGTCTCACTGATGGACTGCAACACACCTGCAACAGCCACATGTGCCTCACTGATGGACTGCAACACACCTGCAGCAGCCACATGTGTCTTACTGATGGACTGCAACACACCTGCAACAGCCACATGTGCCTCACTGTTGGACTGCAACACACCTTTAGCAGCCACATGTTCCTCACTGATGGACTGGAACACACCTGCAGCAGCCACATGTGCCTCAGTGATGGACTGCAACACACCTGCAGCAGCCACCTGTGCCTCACTGATGGACTACAACACACCTGCAACAGCCTCATGTGTCTCAGTGATGGACTGCAACACACCTGCAGCAGCCACATGTTTCTCACTGATTGACTGCAACACACCTGCAACAGCCATATGTGTCTCACTGATGGACTGCAACACACATGCAACAGTCACATGTTCCTCACTGATGGACTGCAACACACCTGCAACAGCCACATGTGCCTCACTAATGGACTGCAATACACCTGCAACAGCCATATGTGCCTCACTGATAAACGTCAACACACCTCCAGCAGCCATATGTGCTTCACTGATGATCTGCATCACACCTGCAGCAGCCACATGTGCCTCACTGATGGACTACAACACACCTGCAGCAGCCACATGTGCCTCACTGATGGACTGCAACACACCTTTAGCAGCCACATGTGCCTCAGTGATGCACTGCAACACACCTGCAACAGCCACATATGCCTCACTGACGGACTGCAACACACGTGCAACAGCCACATATGCCTCACTGATGGTCTGCAACACACCTGAAGCAGCCACATGTGCCTCACAGATGGACTGCAACACACCTGCAGCAGCCACATGTGCTTCACTGATGGACTGCAACACATCTGCAGCAGCCACATGTGCCTCACTGATGAACTGCATCACACCTGCAACAGCCACATGTGCCTCACTGATAGTCTGCAACACACCTGCAGCAGCCACATGTGTCTCACTGATGGACTGCAAAACACCTGCAACAGCCACATGTGTCTCACTGATGGACTGCAACACACTTGAAACAGCCACATGTTCCTCACTGATGGACTGAAACACACCTGCAGCAGCCACATTTACCTCACTGATGGTCTGCAACACACCTGCAGCAGCCACCTGTGCCTCACTGATGGACTACAACACACCTGCAACAGCCTCATGTGTCTCAGTGATGGACTGCAACACACCTGCAGCAGCCACATGTGTCTCACTGATTGACTGCAACACACCTGCAACAGCCATATGTGTCTCACTTATGGACTGCAACACACATGCAACAGTCACATGTTCCTCACTGATGGACTGCAACACACCTGCAACAGCCACATGTGCCTCACTAATGGACTGCAATACACCTGCAACAGCCACATGTGCCTCACTGATAATTTTCAACACACCTCCAGCAGCCATATGTGTTTCACTGATGATCTGCATCACACCTGCAGCAGCCACATGTGCCTCACTGATGGACTACAACACACCTGAAGCAGCCACATGTGCCTCACTGATGGACTGCAACACACCTTTAGCAGCCACATGTGCCTCAGTGATGGACTGCAACACACCTGCAACAGCCACATATGCCTCACTGACGGACTGCAACACACGTGCAACAGCCACATATGCCTCACTGATGGTCTGCAACACACCTGAAGCAGCCACATATGCCTCACAGATGGACTGCAACACACCTGCAGCAGCCACATGTGCTTCACTGATGGACTGCAACACATCTGCAGCAGCCACATGTGCCTCACTGATGAACTGCATCACACCTGCAACAGCCACATGTGCCTCACTGATAGTCTGCAACACACCTGCAGCAGCCACATGTGTCTCACTGATGGACTGCAACACACCTGCAACAGCCACATGTGTCTCACTGACGGACTGCAACACACTTGAAACAGCCACATGTTCCTCACTGATGGACTGAAACACACCTGCAGCAGCCACATTTACCTCACTGATGGTCTGCAACACACCTGCAGCAGCCACATGTGCCTCAGTGATGGACTGCAACACACCTGCAGCAGCCACATGTGCCTCACTGATGGACTGCAACACACTTGCAGCAGCCACATGTGCCTCACTGATGGACTGCAACACACCTTTAGCAGCCACATGTACCTCACTGATGGACTGCAACACACCTGCAACAGCCACATGTGCCTCACTGATGGTCTGCAACACACTTGCAGCAGCCACCTGTGCCTCACTGATGGACTGCAACACACCTGCAGCAGCCACATGTGCTTCACTGATGGACTGCAACACATCTGCAGCAGCCACATGTGCCTCACTGATGGACTGCAACACACCTGCAACACCCACATGTGCCTCATTGATGGTCTGCAACACACCAGCAACCGCCACATGTGCCTCACTGATGGACTGCAACACACCTGCAACAGCCACATGTGTCTCACTGATGGACTGTAACACACCTGCAACAGCCACATATTCCTCACTGATGGACTGCAACACACCTGCAACAGCCACATGTGCCTCACTGATAAACTTCAACACACCTGCAGCAGCCACATGTCTCACTGATGGACTGCAACACACCTGCAACAGCCACATGTGCCTCACTGATGGACTGCAACACACCTGCAACAGCCACATGTGCCTCACTGATGGACTGCAACACACCTGCAACAGCCACATGTGCCTCACTGATGGACTGCAACACACCTGCAGCAGCCACATGTGTCTCACTGATGGACTGCAACACACCTGCAACAGCCACATGTGCCTCATTGATGTACTGCAACACATCTTTAGCAGCCACATGTGCGTCACTTATGGACTGGAACACACCTGCAGCAGCCACATGTGCCTCAGTGATGGACTGCAACACACCTGCAGCAGCCACCTGTGCCTCACTGATGGACTGCAACACACCTGCAACAGCCACATGTGTCTCAGTGATGGACTGCAACACACCTGCAGCAGCCACATGTGTCTCACTGATGGACTGCAACACACCTGCATCAGCCACATGTGTCTCACTGATGGACTGCAACACACCTGCAACAGCCACATGTTCCTCACTGATGGACTGCAACACACCTGCAACAGCCACATGTGCCTCACTGATAAACATCAACACACCTGCAGCAGCCACGTGTGATTCACTGATGAACTGCAACACACCTGCAGCAGCCACCTTTACCTCACTGACGATCTGCAACACACCTGCAGCAGCCACATGTGCCTCACTGATGGACTGTCAACACACTTGCAGCAGCCACATGTGCCTCAGTGATGGACTGCAACACACCTGCAACAGCCACATGTGCCTCACTGATGGACTGCAACACACCTGCAACAGCCACATGTTCCTCACTGATGGTCTGCAACACACCTGCAGCAGCCACATGTGCCTCACTGAAGGACTGCAACACATCTGCAGCAGCCACATGTGCCTCACTGATGGACTGCAACACACCTGCAACAGCCACATGTGCCTCACTGATGGTCTGCAACACACCTGCAACAGCCAAGTGTGCTTCACTGATGGACTGCAACACATCTGCAATAGCCACATGTGCCTCACTGATGGACTGCAACACATCTGCAGCAGCCAACTGTGCCTCACTGATGGACTGCAACACACCTGCAGCAACCACTTGTGCTTCACTGAATGACTGCAACAGCCACATGTTTCTCACTAATGGACTGCAACACATCTGCAGCAGCCACATGTGCCTCACTGACGAACTGCAACACACCTGCAGCAGCCACATGTTCCTCACTGATGGACTGCAGCAGCCACATGTGCCTCACTGATGGACTGCAGCAGCCAACTGTGCCTCACTGATGGACTGCAACACACCTGTAACAGCCACATGTGCCCCACTGACGAAATGCAACACACCTGTAACAGACACATGTGCCTCACTGATGGACTGCATCAGCCACATGTGTCTCACTGATGGACTGCAACACACCTGCAACAGCCACATGTGCCTCACTGATGGACTGCAACACACCTGCAGCAGCCACATGTGTCTTACTGATGGACTGCAACACACTTGCAACAGCCACATGTGCCTCACTGTTGGACTGCAACACACCTTTAGCAGCCACATGTTCCTCACTGATGGACTGGAACACACCTGCAGCAGCCACATGTGCCTCAGTGATGGACTGCAACACACCTGCAGCAGCCACCTATGCCTCACTGATGGACTACAACACACCTGCAACAGCCTCATGTGTCTCAGTGATGGACTGCAACACACCTGCAGCAGCCACATGTGTCTCACTGATTGACTGCAACACACCTGCAACAGCCATATGTCTCACTGATGGACTGCAACACACATGCAACAGTCACATGTTCCTCACTGATGGACTGCAACACACCTGCAACAGCCACATGTGCCTCACTAATGGACTGCAATACACCTGCAACAGCCACATGTGCCTCACTGATAAACGTCAACACACCTCCAGCAGCCATATGTGCTTCACTGATGATCTGCATCACACCTGCAGCAGCCACATGTGCCTCACTGATGGACTACAACACACCTGCAGCAGCCACATGTGCCTCACTGATGGACTGCAACACACCTTTAGCAGCCACATGTGCCACAGTGATGCACTGCAACACACCTGCAACAGCCACATATGCCTCACTGACGGACTGCAACACACGTGCAACAGCCACATATGCCTCACTGATGGTCTGCAACACACCTGAAGCAGCCACATGTGCCTCACAGATGGACTGCAACGCACCTGCAGCAGCCACATGTGCTTCACTGATGGACTGCAACACATCTGCAGCAGCCACATGTGCCTCACTGATGAACTGCATCACACCTGCAACAGCCACATGTGCCTCACTGATAGTCTGCAACACACCTGCAGCAGCCACATGTGTCTCACTGATGGACTGCAAAACACCTGCAACAGCCACATGTGTCTCACTGATGGACTGCAACACACTTGAAACAGCCACATGTTCCTCACTGATGGACTGAAACACACCTGCAGCAGCCACATTTACCTCACTGATGGTCTGCAACACACCTGCAGCAGCCACCTGTGCCTCACTGATGGACTACAACACACCTGCAACAGCCTCATGTGTTTCAGTGATGGACTGCAACACACCTGCAGCAGCCACATGTGTCTCACTGATTGACTGCAACACACCTGCAACAGCCATATGTGTCTCACTTATGGACTGCAACACACATGCAACAGTCACATGTTCCTCACTGATGGACTGCAACACACCTGCAACAGCCACATGTGCCTCACTAATGGACTGCAATACACCTGCAACAGCCACATGTGCCTCACTGATAATTTTCAACACACCTCCAGCAGCCATATGTGTTTCACTGATGATCTGCAACACACCTGCAACAGCCACATGTGCCTCACTGATAAACATCAACACACCTGCAGCAGCCACGTGTGATTCACTGATGAACTGCAACACACCTGCAGCAGCCACCTTTACCTCACTGACGATCTGCAACACACCTGCAGCAGCCACATGTGCCTCACTGATGGACTGTCAACACACTTGCAGCAGCCACATGTGCCTCACTGATGGAGTGCAACACACCTTTATCAGCCACATGTGCCTCAGTGACGGACTGCAACACACCTGCAACAGCCACATGTGCCTCATTGATGGACTGCAACACACCTGCAACAGCCACATGTGCCTCACTGATCGTCTGCAACACACCTGCAGCAGTAACATGTGCCTCACTGATGGACTGCAACACACCTGCAGCAGCCACATGTGCTACACTGATGGACTGCAACATATCTGCAGCAGCCACATGTGCCTCATTGATGGTCTGCAACACACTAGCAACCGCCACATGTGCCTCACTGATGGACTGCAACACACCTGCAACAGCCACATGTGTCTCACTGATGGACTGTAACACACCTGCAACAGCCACATATTCCTCACTGATGGACTGCAACACACCTGCAACAGCCACATGTGCCTCACTGATAAACTTCAACACACCTGCAGCAGCCACATGTCTCACTGATGGACTGCAACACACCTGCAACAGCCACATGTGCCTCACTGATGGACTGCAACACACCTGCAACAGCCACTTGTGCCTCACTGATGGACTGCAACACACCTGCAACAGCCACATGTGCCTCACTGATGGACTGCAACACACCTGCAGCAGCCACATGTGTCTCACTGATGGACTGCAACACACCTGCAACAGCCACATGTGCCTCATTGATGTACTGCAACACATCTTTAGCAGCCACATGTGCGTCACTTATGGACTGGAACACACCTGCAGCAGCCACATGTGCCTCAGTGATGGACTGCAACACACCTGCAGCAGCCACCTGTGCCTCACTGATGGACTGCAACACACCTGCAACAGCCACATGTGTCTCAGTGATGGACTGCAACACACCTGCAGCAGCCACATGTGTCTCACTGATGGACTGCAACACACCTGCATCAGCCACATGTGTCTCACTGATGGACTGCAACACACCTGCAACAGCCACATGTTCCTCACTGATGGACTGCAACACACATGCAACAGCCACATGTGCCTCACTGATAAACATCAACACACCTGCAGCAGCCACGTGTGATTCACTGATGAACTGCAACACACCTGCAGCAGCCACCTTTACCTCACTGACGATCTGCAACACACCTGCAGCAGCCACATGTGCCTCACTGATGGACTGCAGTAGCCACATGTGCCTCACTGATGGACTGCAGCAGCCACCTGTGCCTCAGTGATGGACTGCAGCAGCCAACTGTGCCTCACTGATGGACTGCAACACACCTGTAACAGCCACATGTGCCTCACTGATGAAATGCAACACACCTGTAACAGCCACATGTGCCTCACTGATGGACTGCAGCAGCCACATGTGTCTCACTGATGGACTGTAGTATCCACATGTGCCTCACTGAAGGACTGCAACACAACTGCAGCAGCCACATGTGCCTCACTGATGGACTGCAGTAGCCACATGTGCCTCACTGATGGACTGCAGCAGCCACATGTGCCTCACTGATGGACTGCAGTAGCCACATGTGTCTCACTGATGGACTGCAGCACACCTGCAACAGCCACATGTGTCTCACTGATGGACTGCAACACACATGCAGCAGCCACCTGATGGACTGCAACACACCTGCAACAGCCACATGTGCCTCAAATGATGGACTGCAACACACCTTTAGCAGCCACATGTGCCTCACCGATGAACTGCAACACATGTGCAACAGCCACATGTGCCTCAGTGACGGACTGCAACACACCTTTAGCAGCCACCTGTGCCGCACTGATGGACTGCAATACACCTGCAACAGCCACATGTGCCTTACTGATGAACTGCAACACACATGCAGTAGCCACATTTACCTCACTGATGGTCTGCAACACACCTGCAGCAGCCACATGTGCCTCACTGATGGTCTGCAACACACCTGCAGCAGCCACATGTGCCTCACTGATGGTCTGCAACACACCTGCAGCAGCCACATGTGCCTCACTGATGGACTGCAACACACCTTTAGCAGCCACATGTACCTCACTGATGGACTGCAACACACCTGCAACAGCCACATGTGCCTCACTGATGGTCTGCAACACACTTGCAGCAGCCACCTGTGCCTCACTGATGGACTGCAACACACCTGCAGCAGCCACATGTGCTTCACTGATGGACTGCAACACATCTGCAGCAGCCACATGTGCCTCACTGATGGACTGCAACACACTTGCAGCAGCCACATGTGCCTCACTGATGGACTGCAACACACCTTTAGCAGCCACATGTACCTCACTGATGGACTGCAACACACCTGCAACAGCCACATGTGCCTCACTGATGGTCTGCAACACACTTGCAGCAGCCACCTGTGCCTCACTGATGGACTGCAACACACCTGCAGCAGCCACATGTGCTTCACTGATGGACTGCAACACATCTGCAGCAGCCACATGTGCCTCACTGATGGACTGCAACACACCTGCAACACCCACATGTGCCTCATTGATGGTCTGCAACACACCAGCAACCGCCACATGTGCCTCACTGATGGACTGCAACACACCTGCAACAGCCACATGTGTCTCACTGATGGACTGTAACACACCTGCAACAGCCACATATTCCTCACTGATGGACTGCAACACACCTGCAACAGCCACATGTGCCTCACTGATAAACTTCAACACACCTGCAGCAGCCACATGTCTCACTGATGGACTGCAACACACCTGCAACAGCCACATGTGCCTCACTGATGGACTGCAACACACCTGCAACAGCCACATGTGCCTCACTGATGGACTGCAACACACCTGCAACAGCCACATGTGCCTCACTGATGGACTGCAACACACCTGCAGCAGCCACATGTGTCTCACTGATGGACTGCAACACACCTGCAACAGCCACATGTGCCTCATTGATGTACTGCAACACATCTTTAGCAGCCACATGTGCGTCACTTATGGACTGGAACACACCTGCAGCAGCCACATGTGCCTCAGTGATGGACTGCAACACACCTGCAGCAGCCACCTGTGCCTCACTGATGGACTGCAACACACCTGCAACAGCCACATGTGTCTCAGTGATGGACTGCAACACACCTGCAGCAGCCACATGTGTCTCACTGATGGACTGCAACACACCTGCATCAGCCACATGTGTCTCACTGATGGACTGCAACACACCTGCAACAGCCACATGTTCCTCACTGATGGACTGCAACACACCTGCAACAGCCACATGTGCCTCACTGATAAACATCAACACACCTGCAGCAGCCACGTGTGATTCACTGATGAACTGCAACACACCTGCAGCAGCCACCTTTACCTCACTGACGATCTGCAACACACCTGCAGCAGCCACATGTGCCTCACTGATGGACTGTCAACACACTTGCAGCAGCCACATGTGCCTCACTGATGGAGTGCAACACACCTTTATCAGCCACATGTGCCTCAGTGACGGACTGCAACACACCTGCAACAGCCACATGTGCCTCATTGATGGACTGCAACACACCTGCAACAGCCACATGTGCCTCACTGATCGTCTGCAACACACCTGCAGCAGTAACATGTGCCTCACTGATGGACTGCAACACACCTGCAGCAGCCACATGTGCTACACTGATGGACTGCAACATATCTGCAGCAGCCACATGTGCCTCATTGATGGTCTGCAACACACCAGCAACCGCCACATGTGCCTCACTGATGGACTGCAACACACCTGCAACAGCCACATGTGTCTCACTGATGGACTGTAACACACCTGCAACAGCCACATATTCCTCACTGATGGACTGCAACACACCTGCAACAGCCACATGTGCCTCACTGATAAACTTCAACACACCTGCAGCAGCCACATGTCTCACTGATGGACTGCAACACACCTGCAACAGCCACATGTGCCTCACTGATGGACTGCAACACACCTGCAACAGCCACATGTGCCTCACTGATGGACTGCAACACACCTGCAACAGCCACATGTGCCTCACTGATGGACTGCAACACACCTGCAGCAGCCACATGTGTCTCACTGATGGACTGCAACACACCTGCAACAGCCACATGTGCCTCATTGATGTACTGCAACACATCTTTAGCAGCCACATGTGCGTCACTTATGGACTGGAACACACCTGCAGCAGCCACATGTGCCTCAGTGATGGACTGCAACACACCTGCAGCAGCCACCTGTGCCTCACTGATGGACTGCAACACACCTGCAACAGCCACATGTGTCACAGTGATGGACTGCAACACACCTGCAGCAGCCACATGTGTCTCACTGATGGACTGCAACACACCTGCATCAGCCACATGTGTCTCACTGATGGACTGCAACACACCTGCAACAGCCACATGTTCCTCACTGATGGACTGCAACACACATGCAACAGCCACATGTGCCTCACTGATAAACATCAACACACCTGCAGCAGCCACGTGTGATTCACTGATGAACTGCAACACACCTGCAGCAGCCACCTTTACCTCACTGACGATCTGCAACACACCTGCAGCAGCCACATGTGCCTCACTGATGGACTGCAGTAGCCACATGTGCCTCACTGATGGACTGCAGCAGCCACCTGTGCCTCAGTGATGGACTGCAGCAGCCAACTGTGCCTCACTGATGGACTGCAACACACCTGTAACAGCCACATGTGCCTCACTGATGAAATGCAACACACCTGTAACAGCCACATGTGCCTCACTGATGGACTGCAGCAGCCACATGTGTCTCACTGATGGACTGTAGTATCCACATGTGCCTCACTGAAGGACTGCAACACAACTGCAGCAGCCACATGTGCCTCACTGATGGACTGCAGTAGCCACATGTGCCTCACTGATGGACTGCAGCAGCCACATGTGCCTCACTGATGGACTGCAACACACCTGTAACAGCCACATGTGCCTCACTGATGAAATGCAACACACCTGTAACAGCCACATGTGCCTCACTGATGGACTGCAGCAGCCACATGTGTCTCACTGATGGACTGTAGTATCCACATGTGCCTCACTGAAGGACTGCAACACAACTGCAGCAGCCACATGTGCCTCACTGATGGACTGCAGTAGCCACATGTGCCTCACTGATGGACTGCAGCAGCCACATGTGCCTCACTGATGGACTGCAGTAGCCACATGTGTCTCACTGATGGACTGCAGCACACCTGCAACAGCCACATGTGTCTCACTGATGGACTGCAACACACATGCAGCAGCCACCTGATGGACTGCAACACACCTGCAACAGCCACATGTGCCTCAAATGATGGACTGCAACACACCTTTAGCAGCCACATGTGCCTCACCGATGAACTGCAACACATGTGCAACAGCCACATGTGCCTCAGTGACGGACTGCAACACACCTTTAGCAGCCACCTGTGCCGCACTGATGGACTGCAATACACCTGCAACAGCCACATGTGCCTTACTGATGAACTGCAACACACATGCAGTAGCCACATTTACCTCACTGATGGTCTGCAACACACCTGCAGCAGCCACATGTGCCTCACTGATGGTCTGCAACACACCTGCAGCAGCCACATGTGCCTCACTGATGGTCTGCAACACACCTGCAGCAGCCACATGTGCCTCACTGATGGACTGCAACACACCTTTAGCAGCCACATGTGCCTCACTGATGGACTGCAACACACCTTTAGCAGCCACCTGTGCCGCACTGATGGACTGCAACACATCTGCAACGCCCACATGTGCCTTACTGATGAACTGCAACACACATGCAGCAGCCACATTTACCTCACTGATGGTCTGCAACACACCTGCAGCAGCCACATGTGCCTCACTGATGGTCTGCAACACACCTGCAGCAGCCACATGTGCCTCACTGATGGTCTGCAACACACCTGCAGCAGCCACATGTGCCTCACTGATGGACTGCAACACACCTTTAGCAGCCACAATAATACAACAGTGTTGTATTATTGTTGGAAACTTCCAACATAACTCCGGGGGGAGAATTTTAGGGTCGCAGTGTAATGTGGAGTACTGACACACCCATCCCGAAGTTAGTATTAATATTAGTATATTAGTATGTTAGTACACACATAACGAATGTCCCGTATTTGTCAAGGACAGACAAGAAACTTAAGTCTTGCAGATTTCATGTTAAATGGAACATGTTATTATGAATTACCTAAAGCTAATAACTAAGAAAGCTTACAATAAACTCTGGGACTGGTGTCGCTATGACATGTAATGTGTATGTTACAAAGTCTCAAAGTCTGCAAACTCTCAGATACTCTAGATAAATAATGTTATTTATAGCCTATACAACAACTAAGAATTTAATTCACACAATTCAAATAACTGAGAATCTACTGTGATGAGAATGTCTTGGGTCATAGTGACTTGTAACTGTTTTGTTACTTGACATCCCACCACAGTATCATCATGGTTACTTAAATTGGATGAGAAGGTGTTTGCTCTTAGTTAGAGCTATAATAGGCTTGTAGTTTCCGTTTGCATTGTTGAACAACTGCTCTAGTTGAAACATGTATTAAATATTGAAATATTAAATGATTAAGTTATCGGTAATCAAGAACTCTCTAAAGCTCACAATAAACTCAACAACTAGGGTCGCAGTGACATGTAATGGTGTATTACATAGCTGCTGAATCGTAGGTAAACTCAGAAAAAGTTCCTAAGAACTGATAACACTATTGTATAAGTTGTATTCTACATTATTATACAGTAAAGTATTATTGGGTCATTTAAGATCAAGGAGACTATGACACTGCAGTGAGGTCACTGTCTAGGGTCACTGTGACTTGTAACTATTGAGTTACTAGACAATAATATCACGCAGCATCATGATCACCCCAAAATCAAATGAGGAAATTGAATTTAATGTGCACTGCCATGCAGTAGTCATTCTGACTGATGGTACAACTAATTTGCTAACTAGCTAAAATAGTGGAAAAGTAGAGAACTGAAAAGTTTATTCATTAAAATCAAGGAAGATTCTGAGTCGACAGTGAGATTAGTAGCCTAGTCATTCTGACTTATGCGCTAATTAAATAGTAGTTCATAGGCTTGACACTGTAAACTTGTTAATACGAAATCACCTTTACATGAAATTGAGTTTATTAAATCAGTCTCTATAAGTATAGTCAACTGTAATTAATGGTGAGTACAGATTAGGCTAGTACTCAGTTAACACTAACTAAAGTCCCTAAACCTACCTAAATAAATGGTTTAAATTTCTAACCTACCTAAGTAAGGGACTAAGGTAACTGTGAGCAAAATGTACTCAAATTAACATTGGGAGCTGTATAGAGCTCATTAACAGGTCGAGCTATATTGAACTCGTGAACATGGTGAGCTATATTGAGCTCGTCAACAGGGTTGACAGGGTGAGCTACAGTGAACTCGTTAACATGGGGAGCTATATTGAGCTCGGTAAGCATGTTAACAAGGTGAGTTATATTGAACTTGTCAACAGTGTTGACAGGGTGAGCTGCAGTGAGCTCGTTAACAGTTAACAGGGTGAGTTATATTGAACTCGTCAACAGTGTTGACAGGGTGAGCTGCAGTGAGCTCGTTAACAAAGTTAACAGGGTGAGTTATATTGAACTCGTCAACAGTGTTGACAGGGTGAGCTGCAGTGAGCTCGTTAACAGAGTTAACAGGGTGAGTTATATTGAACTCGTCAACAGTGTTGACAGGGTGAGCTACAGTGAGCTCGTTAACAGAGTTAACAGGGTGAGGTACAGTGAGCTCGAATTAACGAGGTAGAGTATTGCATCGTTCAATTATCATGGCGAGCAGTGCTCGTGGCATGGGGAACATCAAAGCGTTCAATTGTCATGGAGAGCAATATTGAGCTCGTATTCGCATGGGGAACAGTAAGCACTCAATTGTTACGTTAATTCTAAGGTGAGCTATATTAAGCTCATGAAGCATGTTAATTAACAATGCTGATGTTTAACGATAATGCATTAAACATAGGGAAACCTAAGATTGCTGGAAATTAAATGCTGCTACGATTAATCTTATTCAAGATCGTTTGTAACATTTTCCCAACCTAAACGTTTCACGGGTTATTAGTTCTCTGTAGATTCACTTACGTATTGGTAAGTTTGCAAGTTTGTTCGTGCTGTGCTCCTACACTAATTAAGCAGAAACGAAAGAAAAAACAACTCAAATAAAATTGATGCAAGTATTTATCACTAACTCTTAGTGCAGAAAACATTGTATTAAGAAGGTTGTCTTGGCAAACCTCAAGCGCAAGAAATGTGGACCAGTGGTCCTAGTGAATTTATAAATACAGAAGTTGCTTGATGACTTCATAGTATTACTAAATTCAGGAAATGCCAGTGGCATTGAGTGCTAGATTCTCTAGCCTAACATTATTAATTACCTAGGGAGTACTAGATTCTCTAGCCTAACATTATAATTTACCTAGGAAGACTGAGTGTTGATTTACTGCTGACTAATTTATTATTGTTGGCAGGCTTAGGCTTGTTCACATTCAGAACTTTACCTGTAAGTAAGTAGCCACCTGCAGATTGGAGCATATTCATTCCCAATCGTTTAACATGTCCAGTTATGAACTGGTAATAGTAGTCTGCTCCTACTAGTACATCTACATTGTTAAGGCGGTCAGACGTTAACTTGTTGTCAGCCAAATTAATTTCACGTTCCTGCAGGAAGTGGGCTGTGTACCCCAGACCCTTAATATTTAAATCTAAAGTATTTGATCTACAACAATGGCTTGGACAGCCTTGGCATGACTACCTAGTCGTACAAGCGGTTGAACTACTGAGTATTCATGGGTTCCTCGATTTATCATGAACCCTGACAAGTTTAATTTTACCTGTCTGATTGGTTGTAAATTAAGTGCCTCTGCTGCCCTTTGAGTAATGAAAGTTCTCTGGGAACCTTGGTCAAATAGTCCACGTGTGGTGATCTTGGCTCCTCTGTTCTTCGCTTGAAGTTGGGCAGTAGGTAAGGCAGCATCCACTTGAGATGCTTGTGAAGTTACGCTGTACACATCTCGCACCTTGCAGCACTGTACTGGTGTAGATTCTCTACGTCCTATTCTAGGATTGACATAATTTGTCCTAACTAATTTGCACAGTGCAGCATGATGCTTGCCCCTTCTACACCTATTGCAGGTGTTCAGTGGGGTGTCACAGCTATTAACATTATGTGATTTGAGACACCTAGTACATTTGTGTAACTGTTTGAGTCGTCTGACTCTTGTGTCTCTATTAGGATAATTAGTACATTTGTACAGAGAATGTTTTTGATTGCAAAACAAGCACATTCCCCATCCTACAGCTCGTTTAGGGGTTACCGGTTTAGGTAAAACAGTACTTGTAGGTTGTGATGGTTTTGCTGCTTGCATTTGCTTGTTATTTATTCTCTTGTGAGTACTTGGTGTACTCTGGGGAACCATTAATAGGCTCTTGGAAGTGCTCTTTGGACTATTAGGTCTCTTAGGAGCACCTGTGGAGTTCTTAGGAGTGCTCTTTGGACTATTAGGTCTCTTAGGAGCACCTGTGGAGTTATTAGGAGTGTTCTTTGAACTATTAGGTCTCTTAGGAGCACCTGTGGGGTTATTGGGGGTGCTCTTTGGACTATTAGGTCTCTTAGGAGCACCTGTGGGGCTCTTAGGCCTTACTGATGAATCAGTGTTTGACTGATTGTTATTACATTGATTATTAGTACCCTTATTACCCAGTGACAGTGTCACTTTAGGAGTTTCAGGTAAGGAAACTGATGTGGGTACAATTTTGGTGCATTCAGATTTAGCATTAAGTGCCTGGTTTGCTGTATTATTACTTATATTGCGCAAACCTGCAAATATATCCTGCATTGACAGGGTATTACCATTCTGGCATACATATAATTTATTAAGTGTGTCACCAAACAATTTTCTTTGGATGATAATTTTAGTCATCCACTCAGTAGTTGGGTGATCCACCTCTTTACTGAAGGAATTTAACAGTGACTCAAGCTGGAAACTAAAGGCTTGTAAAGAGTCATCTGATTGTTCTGGTGAAGATAAATCTAATAATTGGTGTACAAGGTTTATAATAGTCTTCTCATTGTTAACACTTACTTTAGAAGGCTGTTGTGAGCAATTGTGACCATTACTTGTGTTGCTTAAGGCTTCTTGCTTAGCCTCAGCTTTAATTACAGCTTCGACTGCTGCTGCAGCATTAGCTTTATCATTTTCTGGTTCAGATTCATTGATTATTGCAGCTTCACTTGTTTCATCTGCAGCTTCACTTGTTTCTCTGGGTTCTTGTGATAAGCTAGATAATTCAGTAGCCTCATGTATTGAACTTATAGAATCCAGGGAACATTGAGAAGAGCTGTCTGAAAATTGAAAAGACTCTGTAAACAAATCATCACGTGAAGTTGTATTAGATGAGATGTTAGAAAATGAAGGTTGAACTTCAGTTGTTGATCCTGTGTAGTGATCAGTATTGATTAGAGGATTCTCCTCATCTTGAGGTAGCTCAAGTATTTCATCTGAGCTGAGTGCTGGCTCGGGTGTAGGTCTATTAATGATCTGTTCTATCCACTCGGGAATATCTTGTCTCGTAAGCACCTCCTTATATTGGTCTAACCTGGTTTGAACGCTACGTTCATAGTTATCAAGATCAGATTCTGTCAGACGTAAGTGGTCTGAGACAGTATGACCGACCTGGAGTAAATTCCTATGAGACTCGATTACAGTCTTTATAGTGTCATAATTTCGGCTAGCGTTCCTTATGGAACTTGCTAGTCTGTAGACGTCACCTGGGTCAGTTTCTACACAGTTATCACATCTGATAAGCAGTTTTCCTAGCTGAAATCGAAACATTGTCAAGAATCTTGCATTCCTTTCTAGAGGATTCATTCTTGTGGTAAATTGAGCCTGATAGGGCTTATATAGCTACTTGTACAGCTATGGTGTCTGCTCCTTGATGTAGAGCAGGTATAATTATTGACAGCCTGATATTTTCTTAAGGCTGGTTGTAATTTACCTCATTTAGAGGTTAGCTACCTACCTAATAATAAGCAACTAAGATTTGAGTGGTACCTTGGTCTCACTACAGGTGTTCCTCAGCTTAGCTCTTCAAAATCAGCCTCCGATGGGTAGTGGACTTACAGTAACACTCAAAGATGTACATAGAAATATGAAATAAATATAATTACACAATAAATGGTTAATCCCACCCTTGATAGGGTCAGCACAAAATTGAATAATATATATGCCACTAACTAGCTCAAGCCTAGTCGTGAGAATTTCTACTCAAGAAACTACAAATTTATTTAGTCTATGCTTGTGCCAAATTCAACACAATCACAGCCTAAATTGCTACCTAATAAAGGTTGGCAAAGATTATATTGTGGTGCAATAATGTGCAAATAATTGTGCTGTTTTTGTTTTTTTTGGATTTTATAGTTTATATACACTGGTATAATTATGTGTATAAGAAATTAAATGAACACAAGAGAATTAATTGTGTTTGGCAAGTATTCTACTGCCGTAAATATTATCTAACTCCTGAATGTACTCCTAATTGTGGAATAAAATGTTACCAGGGTTAGTAATGATTAATTAGTATGGGATCAGCAATTTGTATTAATGTACTGGATCCTAAAATGTTAGTGATCCACTGACTTGAGTGAATCAGTAACTATAACATGGATTCAGGCTATAATGGACAGTCTGCTGACAGTCATATATTGAAATATTTGTATAGCCCAAATAGTTAACACATAATTGGTGTTAGTGATTAATATAAAGTTTTGAGCTGTTGCTCTTGGTGACCTAAAGATTCTTACTTCAGTATGAAGTGTAGGTCTAAGTGTTGTGGGCAATTAACTGTGTCCCACGAGTGCTACCTTATACATAAGGTATAAGTAGCAATGAATTGGTGTGACTTAGGCTAACCTATGTGTTACGCTGTTGGTAGACACAATTGATTAAAATGGTTAGTCTAGATTACATCACACACAAGGATTAGTTATTACTAATTAGTATTTATAATTATAATTTATGTTTATCCGGTTCGATAAGGACCATAATGTGGGACATTTGGGGCTTGACTCTATTTATTTAAATATTAATGTAATGAAAATCAATTACGAAGGACCACCCGCTTTTATAGTAAAGAGGAAAACTAATAAAATGTGATCATTAGAAAATTCCTAGATGAACCAGTAACTATGGATAAATACTAGAGAATATAATCACTTGTATAATTAATGGGCTGTATATAATTTAACTGAATCAAAGCCTCAAACACCTACATTGGGGGGTTATTACTAGAACTTCATATATGTCTAGGAACTAGTGTGGTTCGTGCACCAGTTCATTATGTAATAACTTAATCCTATGACCAATTATGGAATCATTAAAATAGTCACCAATAAGAACATAGATTATGAACATGAGAAATTAATGATTATAATAAACACATGTTAATCCAGAAAACAGTGATCCGCAAGAATAATATACTACAGATAATGTAATTTAAGGAATACGGAAAAGGGTCTTAGCTTGAAGACGTTTTCCAAGACATCAGTTATGACTTATCCTCGGAATCTCCTGAACTCATCATGGAACACTGGGAGATGATTAACACGGGAAATGACAGCTCGGGGAATTCTTCACACACGCTGCAAATCAAAATATACTCAGTAGCAACATATTAGGCTGCTAAATATCTATGTTCAAGAAATAAAATGGAGAGTGGAGACAGATAATAACCTGTGGTTTTTTATAGTCGCTCGGCGTCACGACAAGCTACCCAGCTATAACCTATTCATAATGATGCATCAAAGAGAATAAAGGTACTTAGCTAATGGGGCACTGTGTAAGTTAAGGCTTGCCGAAGCTCGCGTCCTAGGTTCTGGCGTCGTAGTAACTAACACGTGGTGTCGAGCCTAGCCTAGATGTTGACGCGCTTCTCTGGCCGGTCACGTTGGGCTACACGGAACAAATTAACAGGTTCCGGGCTGAACGTCAAGTTAATTCTCGTTGACAGTTCACCACGGCGTATCCAGTGACACTGACACCAGCTAAGCTGCAATATTCTGCAACTGTTCTTCACACCTCACAGTGGCGGCTTTCCTCCTCCCCGCTCACTCGATGGCGTCTTCTCGGGTAGGAGCGTCTCGTGGTAATGGCGTCTCCTCTGCCCAGCTCCGCGTCCCGCATTTGATACACAAATTATTTACTACGAATAATATCATTTCTCGCAGTTGCGATTGAAATCCTCGGATAAGGACGGGTTTATTATTCAGAGGAGTTAAATATTATTATTTGCCCATTTTACGATGGTAAACAAGCAATGGAGATGAATTAAAGTCTCTCCAGGGCATTCACGCGTGACGTTAAATTTATTACCAGATAACAGTTGTAACTATAAACGCTCTATTTGGCATTAGTTGGGGTTCAGTTTATCTGTAAATAATTATCACACAGAACACCGTTGTTTTATGGAGAATCAAACTCAATTCTCAGACAGACTGGATATAGATGTGTTTATTATAATGGAATCTGACGCAATACTGGCGTCTGGTGACGTAAGAATTCTAGCCTTTTTGTACAGATGCAATTATTAGTACATGTGAACTCTACGTTTAGTTAATTTTAATTACTACAATGATTAGTAGATTTAGTAATAATTAATAATAATACAACAGTGTTGTATTATTGTTGGAAATTTCCAACAACATGTGCCTCACTGATGGCCTGCAACACACCTGCAGCAGCCACCTGTACCTCACTGATGGACTGCAACACACCTTTAGCAGCCACCTGTGCCGCACTGATGGACTGCAACACACCTGCAACAGCCACATGTGCCTTACTGATGAACTGCAACACACCTGCAGCAGCCACATTTATCTCACTGATGGTCTGCAGCAGCCACATGTGCCTCACTTATGGTCTGCAACACACCTGCAGCAGCCACATGTGCCTCACTGATGGTCTGCAACACACCTGCAGCAGCCACATGTGCCTCACTGATGGACTGCAACACACCTGCAACAGCCACATGTGTCTCACTGATAGACTGCAACACACCTGCAACAGCTACGTGTGCTTCACTGATGGACTGCAACACACCTGCAACAGCCACATGTGCCTCACTGATGGACTGCAACACACCTGCAGCAGCCACATGCGCTTCACTGATGAACTGCAGCACACTTGCAGCAGCCACATTTACCTCACTGAAGGTCTGCAACACACCAGCAGCAGCCACATGTGCCTCACTGATGGACTGCAACACATGCAGCAACCACATGTGCCTCACTGATGGACTGCAACACACCTTTAGCAGCCACATGTGCCTCAGTGATGGACTGGAACACACCTGCAACAGCCACGTGTGCCTCACTGATGGACTGCAACACACCTGCAACAGCCAAATGTGCCTCACTGATGGTCTACAACACACCTGCAGCAGCCACATGTGCCTCACTGATGGACTGCAACACATCTGCAACAGGCACATGTGTCTCACTGATGGACTGCAACACACCTGCAACAGCCACATGTGCCTCACTGATGGTCTGCAACAGCCACGTGTGCTTCACTGATGTACTGCAACAAATCTGCAACAGCCACATGTGCCTCACTGATGGACTGCAACACATCTGCAGCTGCCAACTGTGCCTCACTGATGGACTGCAACACACCTGCAGCAACCACATGTGCTTCACTGATGGACTGCAACAGCCACATGTTTCTCACTGATGGACTGCAACACATCTGCATCAGCCACATTTGCCTCACTGACGGACTGCAACACACCTGCAGCAGCCACATGTGTCTCACTGATGGACTGCAGCAACCACATGTGTCTCACTGATGGACTGCAACACATCTGCAGCAGCCACATGTGCCTCACTGATGGACTGCAGCAGCCACATGTGCCTCACTGATGGACTGCAGCAGCCACCTGTGCCTCACTGATGGACTGCAGTAGCCACATGTGCCTCACTGATGGACTGCAGCAGCCACCTGTGCCTCACTGATGGACTGCAGCAGCCACATGTGCCTCACTGATGGACTGCAGCAGCCACATGTGCCTCACTGATGGACTGCAGCAGCCACATGTGCCTCACTCTTGGACTGCAGCAGCCACCTGTGCCTCACTGATGGACTGCAGCAGCCACATGTGCCTCACTGATGGACTGCAGCAGCCACATGTGCCTCACTGATGTACTGCAGCAGCCACATGTGCCTCACTGATGGACTGCAGCAGCCACCTGTGCCTCAGTGATGGACTGCAGCAGCCACATGTGCCTCACTGATGGACTGCAGCAGCCACATGTGCCTCACTGATGGACTGCAGTAGCCACATGTGCCTCACTGATGGACTGCAGTAGCCACATGTGCCTCACTGATGGACTGCAGTAGCCACATGTGCTTCACTGATTGACTGCAGCAGCCACCGGTGCCTCACTGATGGACTACAGTAGCCACATGTGCCTCACTGATGGACTGCAGCAGCCACATGTGTCTCACTGATGGACTGCAGTAGCCACATGTGCCTCACTGATGGACTGCAGCAGCCACATGTGCCTCACTGATGGAGACTGCAGCAGCCACCTGTGCCTCACTGATGGACTGCAGTAGCCACATGTGCCTCACTGATGGACTGCAGCAGCCACATGTGCTTCACTGATTGACTGCAGCAGCCACCGGTGCCTCACTGATGGACTGCAGTAGCCACATGTGCCTCACTGATGGACTGCAGCAGCCACATGTGCCTCACTGATGGACTGCAGCAGCCACATGTGCCTCACTGATGGACTGCAGCAGCCAACTGTGCCTCACTGATGGACTGCAACACACCTGTAACAGCCACATGTGCCTCACTGATGGACTGCAGCAGCCAACTGTGCCTCACTGATGGACTGCAGCAGCCAACTGTGCCTCACTGATGGACTGCAACACACCTGTAACAGCCACATGTGCCTCACTGATGGACTACAGCAGCCACATGTACCTCACTGATGGACTGCAGCAGCCACCTGTGCCTCACTGATGGACTGCAACACACCTGTAACAGCCACATGTGCCTCACTGATGGAATGCAACACACCTGTAACAGCCACATGTGCCTCACTGATGGACTGCAGCAGCCACATGTGACTCACTGATGGACTGCAACACACCTGTAACAGCCACATGTGCCTCACTGATGGAATGCAACACACCTGTAACAGCCACATGTGCCTCACTGATGGACTGCAGCAGCCACATGTGACTCACTGCAGGACTGAAACACATCTGCAGCAGCCACATGTGTCTCACTGATGGAATGCAGCAGCCACGTGTGTCTCATTGATGGACTGGAGTAGCCACATGTGCCTCACTGATGGACTGCAGCAGCCACATGTGCCTCACTGTGGGTCTGCAGTAGCCACATATGTCTCACTGATGGACTGCAACACACCTGCAACAGCCACATGTGCCTCACTGATGGACTGCAACACACCTGCAACAACCACATGTGCCTCACCGATGAACTGCAACACACCTGCAACAGTCACATGTGCCTCAGTGATGGACTGCAACACACCTTTAGCAGCCACCTGTGCCGCACTGATGGACTGCAACACACCTGCAACAGCCACATGTGCCCTACTGATGAACTGCAACACACCTGCATCAGCAACATTTACCTCACTGATGGTCTGCAACACACCTAAAGCAGCAACATGTGCCTCACTGATGGTCTGCAACACACCTGCAGCAGCCACATGTGCCTCACTGATGGACTGCAACACACCTTTTGCAGCCACATGTGCCTCAGTGATGGACTGCAACACACCTGCAGCAGCCACATGTGTCTCACTGATGGACTGCAACACACCTGCAACAGCCACATGTGCCTCAGTGATGGACTGCAACACACCTTTAGCAGCCACATGTGCCTCACTGATGGACTGCAACACACCTGCAGCAGCCACATATGCCTCACTGATGGACTGCAACACACCTGCAACAGCCACATGTGCCTCAGTGATGGACTGCAACACACCTGCAACAGCCACATGTACCTCACTGATAAACTTCAACACACCTGCAGCAGCCACATGTGTCTCACTGATGGACTGCAACACACCTGCAACAACCACATGTCTCTCACTGATGGACTGCAACACATCTGCAACAGCCACATGTGCCTCACTGATGGACTGCAACACACCTGCAACAGCCACATGTGCCTCACTGATGGACTGCAACGCACCTGCAATAGCCACATGTGCCTCACTGATGGACTGCAACACACCTGCAACAGCCACATGTGCCTCGCTGATGGACTGCAACACACCTGCAACAGCAACATGTGCCTCACTGATGGACTGCAACACACCTGCAACAGCCACATGTGCCTCACTGATGGACTGCAACACACCTGCAACAGCCGCATGTGCCTCACTGATGGACTGCAACACACCTGCAACAGCCACATGTTCCTCACTGATGGACTGCAGCAGCCACATATTCTTCACTGATGGACTGCAACACATCTGCATTAGCCACCTGTGCCTCACTGACGGACTGCAACACATCTGCAGCAGCCACATGTGCCTCACTGATGGACTGCAACACACCTGCAACAGCCACATGTGCCACGCTGATGGACTGCAGCAGCCACATGTTCTTCACTGATGGACTGCAACACATCTCCAGCAGCCACATGTGCCTCACTGATGGACTTCAACACACCTGCAACAGCCACATGTGCCTCACTGATGGTCTGCAACACACCTGCAGCAGCTACATGTGCCTCACTGATGGTCTGCAACACACCTGCAACAGCCACATGTGCCTCAGTGATGGACTGAAACACACCTGCAGCAGCCATATGTGTCTCACTGATGGACTGCAACACACCTGCAACAGCCACATGTGCTACAGTGATGGACTGCAACACACCTTTAGCAGCCACATGTGCCTCACTGATGGACTGCAACACACCTGCAGCAGCCACATGTGCCTCAATGATGAACTGCAACACACCTGCAGCAGCCACCTGTGCCTCACTGATGGACTGCAACACACCTGCAACAGCCACATGTGCCTCAGTGATGGACTGCAACACACCTGCAGCAGCCACATGTGTCTCACTGATGGACTGCAACACACCTGCAACAGCCACATGTGTCTAACTGATGGACTGCAACACACCTTCAACAGCCACATGTTCCTCACTGATGGACTGCAACACACCTGCAACAGCTACATGTGCCTCACTGATAAACTTCAACACACCTGCAGCAGCCACATGTGTCTCACTGATGGACTGCAACACACCTGCAACAGCCACATGTCTCGCACTGATGGACTGCAACACACCTGCAGCAGCCACATTTACCTCACTGATGGTCTGCAACACACCTGCAGCAGCCACATGTGCCTCACTGATGGTCTGCAACACACCTGCAGCAGCCACATGTGCCTCACTGATGGACTGCAACTCACCTTTTGCAGCCACATGTGCCTCAGTGATGGACTGCAATACACCTGCTGCAGCCACATGTGTCTCACTGATGGACTGCAATACACCTGCAACAGCCACATGTGCCTCAGTGATGGACTGCAACACACCTTTAGCAGCCACATGTGCCTCACTGATGGACTGCAACACACCTGCAGCAGCCACATGTGCCTCAATGATGGACTGCAACACACCTGCAGCAGCCACCTGTGCCTTACTGATGGACTGCAACACACCTGCAACAGCCACATGTGCCTCAGTGATGGACTGCAACACACCTGCAACAGCCACATGTGCCTCACTGATAAACTTCAACACACCTGCAGCAGCCACATGTGTCTCACTGATGGACTGCAACACACCTGCAACAGCCACATGTCTCTCTCTGATGGACTGCAACACATCTGCAACAGCCACATGTGCCTCACTGATGGACTGCAACACACCTGCAACAGCCACACGTGCCTCACTGATAAACTTCAACACACCTGCAGCAGCCACATGTGTCTCACTGATGGACTGCAACACACTTGCAACAGCCACATGTCTCTCACTGATGGACTGCAACACACCTGCAACAGCCACATGTGCCTCACTGATGGACTGCAACACACCTGCAACAGCCACATATGCCTCACTGATGGACTGCAACACACCTGCAGCAGCCACATGTGCCTCACTGATGGAATGCAACACACCTGCAGCAGCCACATGTGCCTCACTGATGGACTGCAACAACACCTTTAGCAGCCACATGTGCCTCATTGATGGACTGCAACACACCTGCAACAGCCACATGTGCCTCACTGATGAACGGCTACACACCTGCAGAAGCCACAAGTGCTTCACTGATGGACTGCAACACATCTGCAGCTGCCACATGTGCCTCACTGATGGACTGCAACACACCAGCAACAGCCACATGTGCCTCACTGATGGTCTGCAACACACCTGCAACAGCCACGTGTGCTTCACTGATGGACTGCAACAGCCACATGTGTCTCACTGATGGACTACAACACATCTGCAGCAGCCACATGTGCCTCACTGATGGACTGCAACACACATGCAGCAGCCACATGTGTCTCTCTGATGGACTGCAACACACTTGCAGCAGCAACATGTGCCTCATTGATGGAATGCAACACACCTGCAACAGCCACATGTGCCTCACTGATGGACTTCAACACACCTGCAACAGCCACATGTGCCTCACTGATGGACTGCAGCAGCCACATGTTCTTCACTGATGGACTGCAACACTTCTCCAGCAGCCACATGTGTTTCACTGATGGACTGCAGTAGCCACATGTGCCTCACTGATGGACTGCAGCATCCACATGTGCCTCACTGATGGACTGCAACACATCTGCAGCAGCCACCTGTGCCTTACTGATGGACTGCAGCAGCCACATGTGCCTCACTGATGGTCTGCAACACACCTGCAACAGCCACGTGTGCTTCACTGATGGACTGCAACAGCCACATGTGTCTCACTGATGGACTGCAGCAGCCACATGTGTCTCACTGATGGACTGCAACACATCTGCAGCAGCCACATGTGCCTCACTGATGGACTGCAACACACCTGCAGCAGCAACATGTGCCTCACTGATGGACTGCAACACACCTGCAACAGCCACATGTGCCTCTATAATGGACAGCAACACACCTGCAACAGCCACATATGCCTCACTGATGGACTTCAACACACCTGAAACAGCCACATGTGCCTCACTGATGGACTGCAACACACCTGCAACAGCCCCATGTGCCTCACTGATGGACTGCAACACACCTGCAACAGCCACATGTGCCTCACTGATAAACTTCAACACACCTGCAGCAGCCACATGTGTCTCACTGATGGACTGCAACACACCTGCAACAGCCACATGTCTCTCACTGATGGACTGCAACACACCTGCAACAGCCACATGTACCTCACTGATGGACTGCAACACACCTGCAGCAGCCACATGTGCCTCACTGATGCACTGCAACACACCTGCAACATCCACATGTGCCTCAGTGATGGACTGCAACACACCTGCAGCAGCCACATGTGTCTCACTGATGGACTGCAACACACCTGCAACAGCCACATGTGCCTCAGTGATGGACTGCAACACACCTGCAGCAGCCACATGTTCTTCACTGATGGACTGCAACACATCTCCAGCAGCCACATGTGCCTCACTGATGGACTTCAACACACCTGCAACAGCCACATGTGCCTCACTGATGGTCTGCAACACACCTGCAGCAGCTACATGTGCCTCACTGATGGTCTGCAACACACCTGCAACAGCCACATGTGCCTCAGTGATGGACTGAAACACACCTGCAGCAGCCATATGTGTCTCACTGATGGACTGCAACACACCTGCAACAGCCACATGTGCTACAGTGATGGACTGCAACACACCTTTAGCAGCCACATGTGCCTCACTGATGGACTGCAACACACCTGCAGCAGCCACATGTGCCTCAATGATGAACTGCAACACACCTGCAGCAGCCACCTGTGCCTCACTGATGGACTGCAACACACCTGCAACAGCCACATGTGCCTCAGTGATGGACTGCAACACACCTGCAGCAGCCACATGTGTCTCACTGATGGACTGCAACACACCTGCAACAGCCACATGTGTCTAACTGATGGACTGCAACACACCTTCAACAGCCACATGTTCCTCACTGATGGACTGCAACACACCTGCAACAGCTACATGTGCCTCACTGATAAACTTCAACACACCTGCAGCAGCCACATGTGTCTCACTGATGGACTGCAACACACCTGCAACAGCCACATGTCTCGCACTGATGGACTGCAACACACCTGCAGCAGCCACATTTACCTCACTGATGGTCTGCAACACACCTGCAGCAGCCACATGTGCCTCACTGATGGTCTGCAACACACCTGCAGCAGCCACATGTGCCTCACTGATGGACTGCAACTCACCTTTTGCAGCCACATGTGCCTCAGTGATGGACTGCAATACACCTGCTGCAGCCACATGTGTCTCACTGATGGACTGCAATACACCTGCAACAGCCACATGTGCCTCAGTGATGGACTGCAACACACCTTTAGCAGCCACATGTGCCTCACTGATGGACTGCAACACACCTGCAGCAGCCACATGTGCCTCAATGATGGACTGCAACACACCTGCAGCAGCCACCTGTGCCTTACTGATGGACTGCAACACACCTGCAACAGCCACATGTGCCTCAGTGATGGACTGCAACACACCTGCAACAGCCACATGTGCCTCACTGATAAACTTCAACACACCTGCAGCAGCCACATGTGTCTCACTGATGGACTGCAACACACCTGCAACAGCCACATGTCTCTCTCTGATGGACTGCAACACATCTGCAACAGCCACATGTGCCTCACTGATGGACTGCAACACACCTGCAACAGCCACACGTGCCTCACTGATAAACTTCAACACACCTGCAGCAGCCACATGTGTCTCACTGATGGACTGCAACACACTTGCAACAGCCACATGTCTCTCACTGATGGACTGCAACACACCTGCAACAGCCACATGTGCCTCACTGATGGACTGCAACACACCTGCAACAGCCACATGTGCCTCACTGATGGACTGCAACACACCTGCAGCAGCCACATGTGCCTCACTGATGGAATGCAACACACCTGCAGCAGCCACATGTGCCTCACTGATGGACTGCAACAACACCTTTAGCAGCCACATGTGCCTCATTGATGGACTGCAACACACCTGCAACAGCCACATGTGCCTCACTGATGAACGGCTACACACCTGCAGAAGCCACAAGTGCTTCACTGATGGACTGCAACACATCTGCAGCTGCCACATGTGCCTCACTGATGGACTGCAACACACCAGCAACAGCCACATGTGCCTCACTGATGGTCTGCAACACACCTGCAACAGCCACGTGTGCTTCACTGATGGACTGCAACAGCCACATGTGTCTCACTGATGGACTACAACACATCTGCAGCAGCCACATGTGCCTCACTGATGGACTGCAACACACATGCAGCAGCCACATGTGTCTCTCTGATGGACTGCAACACACTTGCAGCAGCAACATGTGCCTCATTGATGGAATGCAACACACCTGCAACAGCCACATGTGCCTCACTGATGGACTTCAACACACCTGCAACAGCCACATGTGCCTCACTGATGGACTGCAGCAGCCACATGTTCTTCACTGATGGACTGCAACACTTCTCCAGCAGCCACATGTGTTTCACTGATGGACTGCAGTAGCCACATGTGCCTCACTGATGGACTGCAGCATCCACATGTGCCTCACTGATGGACTGCAACACATCTGCAGCAGCCACCTGTGCCTTACTGATGGACTGCAGCAGCCACATGTGCCTCACTGATGGTCTGCAACACACCTGCAACAGCCACGTGTGCTTCACTGATGGACTGCAACAGCCACATGTGTCTCACTGATGGACTGCAGCAGCCACATGTGTCTCACTGATGGACTGCAACACATCTGCAGCAGCCACATGTGCCTCACTGATGGACTGCAACACACCTGCAGCAGCAACATGTGCCTCACTGATGGACTGCAACACACCTGCAACAGCCACATGTGCCTCTATAATGGACAGCAACACACCTGCAACAGCCACATATGCCTCACTGATGGACTTCAACACACCTGAAACAGCCACATGTGCCTCACTGATGGACTGCAACACACCTGCAACAGCCCCATGTGCCTCACTGATGGACTGCAACACACCTGCAACAGCCACATGTGCCTCACTGATAAACTTCAACACACCTGCAGCAGCCACATGTGTCTCACTGATGGACTGCAACACACCTGCAACAGCCACATGTCTCTCACTGATGGACTGCAACACACCTGCAACAGCCACATGTACCTCACTGATGGACTGCAACACACCTGCAGCAGCCACATGTGCCTCACTGATGCACTGCAACACACCTGCAACATCCACATGTGCCTCAGTGATGGACTGCAACACACCTGCAGCAGCCACATGTGTCTCACTGATGGACTGCAACACACCTGCAACAGCCGCATGTGCCTCAGTGATGGACTGCAACACACCTGCAGCAGCCACATGTTCTTCACTGATGGACTGCAACACATCTCCAGCAGCCACATGTGCCTCACTGATGGACTTCAACACACCTGCAACAGCCACATGTGCCTCACTGATGGTCTGCAACACACCTGCAGCAGCTACATGTGCCTCACTGATGGTCTGCAACACACCTGCAACAGCCACATGTGCCTCAGTGATGGACTGAAACACACCTGCAGCAGTTATATGTGTCTCACTGATGGACTGCAACACACCTGCAACAGCCACATGTGCTTCAGTGATGGACTGCAACACACCTTTAGCAGCCACATGTGCCTCACTGATGGACTGCAACACACCTGCAGCAGCCACATGTGCCTCAATGATGGACTGCAACACACCTGCAGCAGCCACCTGTGCCTCACTGATGGACTGCAACACACCTGCAACAGCCACATGTGCCTCAGTGATGGACTGCAACACACCTGCAGCAGCCACATGTGTCTCACTGATGGATTGCAACACACCTGCAACAGCCACATATGTCTCACTGATGGACTGCAACACACCTTCAACAGCCACATGTTCCTCACTGATGGACTGCAACACACCTGCAACAGCCACATGTGCCTCACTGATAAACTTCAACACACCTGCAGCAGCCACATGTGTCTCACTGATGGACTGCAACACACCTGCAACAGCCACATGTCTCGCACTGATGGACTGCAACACACCTGCAGCAGCCACATTTACCTCACTGATGGTCTGCAACACACCTGCAGCAGCCACATGTGCCTCACTGATGGTCTGCAACACACCTGCAGCAGCCACATGTGCCTCACTGATGGACTGCAACTCACCTTTTGCAGCCACATGTGCCTCAGTGATGGACTGCAATACACCTGCAGCAGCCACATGTGTCTCACTGATGGACTGCAATACACCTGCAACAGCCACATGTGCCTCAGTGATGGACTGCAACACACCTTTAGCAGCCACATGTGCCTCACTGATGGACTGCAACACACCTGCAGCAGCCACATGTGCCTCAATGATGGACTGCAACACACCTGCAGCAGCCACCTGTGCCTTACTGATGGACTGCAACACACCTGCAAGAGCCACATGTGCCTCAGTGATGGACTGCAACACACCTGCAACAGCCACATGTGCCTCACTGATAAACTTCAACACACCTGCAGCAGCCACATGTGTCTCACTGATGGACTGCAACACACCTGCAACAGCCACATGTCTCTCACTGATGGACTGCAACACATCTGCAACAGCCACATGTGCCTCACTGATGGACTGCAACACACCTGCAACAGCCACACGTGCCTCACTGATAAACTTCAACACACCTGCAGCAGCCACATGTGTCTCACTGATGGACTGCAACACACCTGCAACAGCCACATGTCTCTCACTGATGGACTGCAACACACCTGCAACAGCCACATGTGCCTTACTGATGGACTGCAACACACCTGCAACAGCCACATGTGCCTCACTGATGGACTGCAACACACCTGCAGCAGCCACATGTGCCTCACTGATGGAATGCAACACACCTGCAGCAGCCACATGTGCCTCACTGATGGACTGCAACAACACCTTTAGCAGCCACATGTGCCTCATTGATGGACTGCAACACACCTGCAACAGCCACATGTGCCTCACTGATGGACGGCTACACACCTGCAGAAGCCACAAGTGCTTCACTGATGGACTGCAACACATCTGCAGCTGCCACATGTGCCTCACTGATGGACTGCAACACACCAGCAACAGCCACATGTGCCTCACTGATGGTCTGCAACACACCTGCAACAGCCACGTGTGCTTCACTGATGGACTGCAACAGCCACATGTGTCTCACTGATGGACTACAACACATCTGCAGCAGCCACATGTGCCTCACTGATGGACTGCAACACACATGCAGCAGCCACATGTGTCTCACTGATGGACTGCAACACATCTGCAGCAGTCACATGTGCCTCACTGATGGACTGCAACACACCTGCAACAGCCACATGTGCCTCACTGATAGTCTGCAACACACCTGCAACATCCACGTGTGCTTCACTGATGGACTGCAACAGCCACATGTGTCTCACTGATGGACTGCAACACATCTGCAGCAGCCACATGTGCCTAACTGATGGACTGCAGCACACCTGCAGCAGCCACATGTGTCTCACTGATGGACTGCAACACACCTGCATCAGCCACATGTGTCTCTCTGATGGACTGCAACACACTTGCAGCAGCAACATGTGCCTCATTGATGGAATGCAACACACCTGCAACAGCCACATGTGCCTCACTGATGGACTTCAACACACCTGCAACAGCCACATGTGCCTCACTGATGGACTGCAACACACCTGCAACAGCCACATGTGCCTCACTGATGGACTGCAACACACCTGCAACAGCCACATGTGCCTCACTGATGGACTGCAACACACCTGCAACAGCCACATGTGCCTCACTGATGGACTTCAACACACCTGCAACAGCCACATGTGCCTCACTGATGGACTTCAACACACCTGCAACAGCCACATGTTCTTCACTGATGGACTGCAACACTTCTCCAGCAGCTACATGTGTTTCACTGATGGACTGCAGTAGCTACATGTGCCTCACTGATGGACTGCAGCATCCACATGTGCCTCACTGATGGACTGCAACACATCTGCAGCAGCCACCTGTGCCTTACTGATGTACTGCAGCAGCCACATGTGCCTCACTGATGGTCTGCAACACACCTGCAACAGCCACGTGTGCTTCACTGATGGACTGCAACAGCCACATGTGTCTCACTGATGGACTGCATCACATCTGCAGCAGCCACATGTGCCTCACTGATGGACTGCAACAAACCTGCAGCAGCCACATGTGTCTCACTGATGGACTGCAGCAGCCACATGTGTCTCACTGATGGACTGCAACACATCTGCAGCAGCCACATGTGCCTCACTGATGGACTGCAACACACCTGCAACAGCAACATGTGCCTCACTGATGGACTGCAACACACCTGCAACAGCCACATGTGCCTCTCTAATGGACAGCAACACACCTGCAACAGCCACATGTGCCTCACTGATGGACTGCAACACACCTGCAACAGCCACACGTGCCTCACTGATAAACTTCAACACACCTGCAGCAGCCACATGTGTCTCACTGATGGACTGCAACACACCTGCAACAGCCACATGTCTCTCACTGATGGACTGCATCACATCTGCAGCAGCCACATGTGCCTCACTGATGGACTGCAACAAACCTGCAGCAGCCACATGTGTCTCACTGATGGACTGCAGCAGCCACATGTGTCTCACTGATGGACTGCAACACATCTGCAGCAGCCACATGTGCCTCACTGATGGACTGCAACACACCTGCAACAGCAACATGTGCCTCACTGATGGACTGCAACACACCTGCAACAGCCACATGTGCCTCTCTAATGGACAGCAACACACCTGCAACAGCCACATGTGCCTCACTGATGGACTTCAACACACCTGAAACAGCCACATGTGCCTCACTGATGGACTGCAAAACACCTGCAACAGCCCCAATTGCCTCACTGATGGACTGCAACACACCTGCAACAGCCCCATGTGCCTCACTGATGGACTGCAACACACCTGAAACAGCCACATGTGCCTCACTGATGGACTGCAACACACCTGCAACAGCCCCATGTGCCTCACTGATGGACTGCAACACACCTGCAACAGCCACATGTGCCTCACTGATGGACTGCAACACACCTGCAATAGCCACATGTGCCTCACTGATGGACTGCAACACACCTGCAACAGCCACATGTGCATCACTGATGGACTGCAACACACCTGCAACAGCAACATGTGCCTCACTGATGGACTGCAACACACCTGCAACAGCCACATGTGCCTCACTGATGGACTGCAACACACCTGCAACAGCCACATGTGCCTCACTGATGGACTGCAACACACCTGCAACAGCCACATGTGCCTCACTGATGGACTGCAGCAGCCACATGTTCTTCACTGATGGACTGCAACACATCTCCAGCAGCCACATGTGTTTCACTGATGGACTGCAGTAGCCACATGTGCCTCACTGATGGACTGCAGCATCCACATGTGCCTCACTGATGGACTGCAACACATCTGCAGCAGCCACCTGTGCCTTACTGATGGACTGCAGCAGCCACATGTGCCTCACTGATGGTCAGCAACACACCTGCAACAGCCACGTGTGCTTCACTGATGGACTGCAACAGCCACATGTGTCTCACTGATGGACTGCATCACATCTGCAGCAGCCACATGTGCCTCACTGATGGACTGCAACAAACCTGCAGCAGCCACATGTGTCTCACTGATGGACTGCAGCAGCCACATGTGTCTCACTGATGGACTGCAGCAGCCACATGTGTCTCACTGATGGACTGCAACACACCTGCAGCAGCAACATGTGCCTCACTGATGGACTGCAACACACCTGCAACAGCCACATGTGCCTCTCTGATGGACAGCAACACACCTGCAACAACCACATGTGCCTCACTGATGGACTTCAACACACCTGCAACAGCCACATGTGCCTCACTGATGGACTGCAACACACCTGCAATAGCCCCATGTGCCTCACTGATGGACTGCAACACACCTGTAACAGCCACATGTGCCTCACTGATGGACTGCAACACACCTGCAATAGCCATATGTGCCTCACTGATGGACTGCAACACACCTGCAACAGCCACATGTGCCTCAGTGATGGACTGCAACACACCTGCAGCAGCCACATGTGTCTCACTGATGGATTGCAACACACCTGCAACAGCCACATATATCTCACTGATGGACTGCAACACACCTTCAACAGCCACATGTTCCTCACTGATGGACTGCAACACACCTGCAACAGCCACATGTGCCTCACTGATAAACTTCAACACACCTGCAGCAGCCACATGTGTCTCACTGATGGACTGCAACACACCTGCAACAGCCACATGTCTCGCACTGATGGACTGCAACACACCTGCAGCAGCCACATTTACCTCACTGATGGTCTGCAACACACCTGCAGCAGCCACATGTGCCTCACTGATGGTCTGCAACACACCTGCAGCAGCCACATGTGCCTCACTGATGGACTGCAACTCACCTTTTGCAGCCACATGTGCCTCAGTGATGGACTGCAATACACCTGCAGCAGCCACATGTGTCTCACTGATGGACTGCAATACACCTGCAACAGCCACATGTGCCTCAGTGATGGACTGCAACACACCTTTAGCAGCCACATGTGCCTCACTGATGGACTGCAACACACCTGCAGCAGCCACATGTGCCTCAATGATGGACTGCAACACACCTGCAGCAGCCACCTGTGCCTTACTGATGGACTGCAACACACCTGCAACAGCCACATGTGCCTCAGTGATGGACTGCAACACACCTGCAACAGCCACATGTGCCTCACTGATAAACTTCAACACACCTGCAGCAGCCACATGTGTCTCACTGATGGACTGCAACACACCTGCAACAGCCACATGTCTCTCACTGATGGACTGCAACACATCTGCAACAGCCACATGTGCCTCACTGATGGACTGCAACACACCTGCAACAGCCACACGTGCCTCACTGATAAACTTCAACACACCTGCAGCAGCCACATATGTGTCTCACTGATGGACTGCAACACACCTGCAACAGCCACATGTCTCTCACTGATGGACTGCAACACACCTGCAACAGCCACATGTGCCTTACTGATGGACTGCAACACACCTGCAACAGCCACATGTGCCTCACTGATGGACTGCAACACACCTGCAGCAGCCACATGTGCCTCACTGATGGAATGCAACACACCTGCAGCAGCCACATGTGCCTCACTGATGGACTGCAACAACACCTTTAGCAGCCACATGTGCCTCATTGATGGACTGCAACACACCTGCAACAGCCACATGTGCCTCACTGATGGACGGCTACACACCTGCAGAAGCCACAAGCGCTTCACTGATGGACTGCAACACATCTGCAGCTGCCACATGTGCCTCACTGATGGACTGCAACACACCAGCAACAGCCACATGTGCCTCACTGATGGTCTGCAACACACCTGCAACAGCCACGTGTGCTTCACTGATGGACTGCAACAGCCACATGTGTCTCACTGATGGACTACAACACATCTACAGCAGCCACATGTGCCTCACTGATGGACTGCAACACACATGCAGCAGCCACATGTGTCTCACTGATGGACTGCAACACATCTGCAGCAGTCACATGTGCCTCACTGATGGACTGCAACACACCTGCAACAGCCACATGTGCCTCACTGATAGTCTGCAACACACCTGCAACATCCACGTGTGCTTCACTGATGGACTGCAACAGCCACATGTGTCTCACTGATGGACTGCAACACATCTGCAGCAGCCACATGTGCCTAACTGATGGACTGCAGCACACCTGCAGCAGCCACATGTGTCTCACTGATGGACTGCAACACACCTGCAGCAGCCACATGTGTCTCTCTGATGGACTGCAACACACTTGCAGCAGCAACATGTGCCTCATTGATGGAATGCAACACACCTGCAACAGCCACATGTGCCTCACTGATGGACTTCAACACACCTGGAACAGCCACATGTGCCTCACTGATGGACTGCAACACACCTGCAACAGCCACATGTGCCTCACTGATGGACTGCAACACACCTGCAACAGCCACATGTGCCTCACTGATGGACTGCAACACACCTGCAACAGCCACATGTGCCTCACTGATGGACTTCAACACACCTGCAACAGCCACATGTGCCTCACTGATGGACTTCAACACACCTGCAACAGCCACATGTTCTTCACTGATGGACTGCAACACTTCTCCAGCAGCTACATGTGTTTCACTGATGGACTGCAGTAGCTACATGTGCCTCACTGATGGACTGCAGCATCCACATGTGCCTCACTGATGGACTTCAACACATCTGCAGCAGCCACCTGTGCCTTACTGATGTACTGCAGCAGCCACATGTGCCTCACTGATGGTCTGCAACACACCTGCAACAGCCACGTGTGCTTCACTGATGGACTGCAACAGCCACATGTGTCTCACTGATGGACTGCATCACATCTGCAGCAGCCACATGTGCCTCACTGATGGACTGCAACAAACCTGCAGCAGCCACATGTGTCTCACTGATGGACTGCAGCAGCCACATGTGTCTCACTGATGGACTGCAACACATCTGCAGCAGCCACATGTGCCTCACTGATGGACTGCAACACACCTGCAACAGCAACATGTGCCTCACTGATGGACTGCAACACACCTGCAACAGCCACATGTGCCTCTCTAATGCACAGCAACACACCTGCAACAGCCACATGTGCCTCACTGATGGACTGCAACACACCTGCAACAGCCACACGTGCCTCACTGATAAACTTCAACACACCTGCAGCAGCCACATGTGTCTCACTGATGGACTGCAACACACCTGCAACAGCCACATGTCTCGCACTGATGGACTGCAACACACCTGCAGCAGCCACATTTACCTCACTGATGGTCTGCAACACACCTGCAGCAGCCACATGTGCCTCACTGATGGTCTGCAACACACCTGCAGCAGCCACATGTGCCTCACTGATGGACTGCAACTCACCTTTTGCAGCCACATGTGCCTCAGTGATGGACTGCAATACACCTGCAGCAGCCACATGTGTCTCACTGATGGACTGCAATACACCTGCAACAGCCACATGTGCCTCAGTGATGGACTGCAACACACCTTTTGCAGCCACATGTGCCTCACTGATGGACTGCAACACACCTGCAGCAGCCACATGTGCCTCAATGATGGACTGCAACACACCTGCAGCAGCCACCTGTGCCTTACTGATGGACTGCAACACACCTGCAACAGCCACATGTGCCTCAGTGATGGACTGCAACACACCTGCAACAGCCACATGTGCCTCACTGATAAACTTCAACACACCTGCAGCAGCCACATGTGTCTCACTGATGGACTGCAACACACCTGCAACAGCCACATGTCTCTCACTGATGGACTGCAACACATCTGCAACAGCCACATGTGCCTCACTGATGGACTGCAACACACCTGCAACAGCCACACGTGCCTCACTGATAAACTTCAACACACCTGCAGCAGCCACATATGTGTCTCACTGATGGACTGCAACACACCTGCAACAGCCACATGTCTCTCACTGATGGACTGCAACACACCTGCAACAGCCACATGTGCCTTACTGATGGACTGCAACACACCTGCAACAGCCACATGTGCCTCACTGATGGACTGCAACACACCTGCAGCAGCCACATGTGCCTCACTGATGGAATGCAACACACCTGCAGCAGCCACATGTGCCTCACTGATGGACTGCAACAACACCTTTAGCAGCCACATGTGCCTCATTGATGGACTGCAACACACCTGCAACAGCCACATGTGCCTCACTGATGGACGGCTACACACCTGCAGAAGCCACAAGTGCTTCACTGATGGACTGCAACACATCTGCAGCTGCCACATGTGCCTCACTGATGGACTGCAACACACCAGCAACAGCCACATGTGCCTCACTGATGGTCTGCAACACACCTGCAACAGCCACGTGTGCTTCACTGATGGACTGCAACAGCCACATGTGTCTCACTGATGGACTACAACACATCTACAGCAGCCACATGTGCCTCACTGATGGACTGCAACACACATGCAGCAGCCACATGTGTCTCACTGATGGACTGCAACACATCTGCAGCAGTCACATGTGCCTCACTGATGGACTGCAACACACCTGCAACAGCCACATGTGCCTCACTGATAGTCTGCAACACACCTGCAACATCCACGTGTGCTTCACTGATGGACTGCAACAGCCACATGTGTCTCACTGATGGACTGCAACACATCTGCAGCAGCCACATGTGCCTAACTGATGGACTGCAGCACACCTGCAGCAGCCACATGTGTCTCACTGATGGACTGCAACACACCTGCAGCAGCCACATGTGTCTCTCTGATGGACTGCAACACACTTGCAGCAGCAACATGTGCCTCATTGATGGAATGCAACACACCTGCAACAGCCACATGTGCCTCACTGATGGACTTCAACACACCTGGAACAGCCACATGTGCCTCACTGATGGACTGCAACACACCTGCAACAGCCACATGTGCCTCACTGATGGACTGCAACACACCTGCAACAGCCACATGTGCCTCACTGATGGACTGCAACACACCTGCAACAGCCACATGTGCCTCACTGATGGACTTCAACACACCTGCAACAGCCACATGTGCCTCACTGATGGACTTCAACACACCTGCAACAGCCACATGTTCTTCACTGATGGACTGCAACACTTCTCCAGCAGCTACATGTGTTTCACTGATGGACTGCAGTAGCTACATGTGCCTCACTGATGGACTGCAGCATCCACATGTGCCTCACTGATGGACTTCAACACATCTGCAGCAGCCACCTGTGCCTTACTGATGTACTGCAGCAGCCACATGTGCCTCACTGATGGTCTGCAACAGCCACGTGTGCTTCACTGATGGACTGCAACAGCCACATGTGTCTCACTGATGGACTGCATCACATCTGCAGCAGCCACATGTGCCTCACTGATGGACTGCAACAAACCTGCAGCAGCCACATGTGTCTCACTGATGGACTGCAGCAGCCACATGTGTCTCACTGATGGACTGCAACACATCTGCAGCAGCCACATGTGCCTCACTGATGGACTGCAACACACCTGCAACAGCAACATGTGCCTCACTGATGGACTGCAACACACCTGCAACAGCCACATGTGCCTCTCTAATGCACAGCAACACACCTGCAACAGCCACATGTGCCTCACTGATGGACTGCAACACACCTGCAACAGCCACACGTGCCTCACTGATAAACTTCAACACACCTGCAGCAGCCACATGTGTCTCACTGATGGACTGCAACACACCTGCAACAGCCACATGTCTCTCACTGATGGACTGCAACACACCTGCAACAGCCACATGTGCCTTACTGATGGACTGCAACACACCTGCAACAGCCACATGTGCCTCACTGATGGACTGCAACACACCTGCAGCAGCCACATGTGCCTCACTGATGGAATGCAACACACCTGCAGCAGCCACATGTGCCTCACTGATGGACTGCAACAACACCTTTAGCAGCCACATGTGCCTCATTGATGGACTGCAACACACCTGCAACAGCCACATGTGCCTCACTGATGGACGGCTACACACCTGCAGAAGCCACAAGTGCTTCACTGACGGACTGCAACACATCTGCAGCTGCCACATGTGCCTCACTGATGGACTGCAACACACCAGCAACAGCCACATGTGCCTCACTGATGGTCTGCAACACACCTGCAACAGCCACGTGTGCTTCACTGATGGACTGCAACAGCCACATGTGTCTCACTGATGGACTACAACACATCTGCAGCAGCCACATGTGCCTCACTGATGGACTGCAAAACACATGCAGCAGCCACATGTGTCTCACTGATGGACTGCAACACATCTGCAGCAGTCACATGTGCCTCACTGATGGACTGCAACACACCTGCAACAGCCACATGTGCCTCACTGATAGTCTGCAACACACCTGCAACAGCCACGTGTGCTTCACTGATGGACTGCAACAGCCACATGTGTCTCACTGATGGACTGCAACACATCTGCAGCAGCCACATGTGCCTAACTGATGGACTGCAGCACACCTGCAGCAGCCACATGTGTCTCACTGATGGACTGCAACACACCTGCAGCAGCCACATGTGTCTCTCTGATGGACTGCAACACACTTGCAGCAGCAACATGTGCCTCATTGATGGAATGCAACACACCTGCAACAGCCACATGTGCCTCACTGATGGACTTCAACACACCTGCAACAGCCACATGTGCCTCACTGATGGACTGCAACACACCTGCAACAGCCACATGTGCCTCACTGATGGACTGCAACACACCTGCAACAGCCACATGTGCCTCACTGATGGACTGCAACACACCTGCAACAGCCACATGAGCCTCACTGATGGACTTCAACACACCTGCAACAGCCACATGTGCCTCACTGATGGACTTCAACACACCTGCAACAGCCACATGTTCTTCACTGATGGACTGCAACACTTCTCCAGCAGCAACATGTGTTTCACTGATGGACTGCAGTAGCTACATGTGCCTCACTGATGGACTGCAGCATCCACATGTGCCTCACTGATGGACTGCAACACATCTGCAGCAGCCACCTGTGCCTTACTGATGGACTGCAGCAGCCACATGTGCCTCACTGATGGTCTGCAACACACCTGCAACAGCCACGTGTGCTTCACTGATGGACTGCAACAGCCACATGTGTCTCACTGATGGACTGCATCACATCTGCAGCAGCCACATGTGCCTCACTGATGGACTGCAACAAACCTGCAGCAGCCACATGTGTCTCACTGATGGACTGCAGCAGCCACATGTGTCTCACTGATGGACTGCAACACATCTGCAGCAGCCACATGTGCCTCACTGATGGACTGCAACACACCTGCAACAGCAACATGTGCCTCACTGATGGACTGCAACACACCTGCAACAGCCACATGTGCCTCTCTAATGGACAGCAACACACCTGCAACAGCCACATGTGCCTCACTGATGGACTTCAACACACCTGAAACAGCCACATGTGCCTCACTGATGGACTGCAACACACCTGCAACAGCCCCATGTGCCTCACTGATGGACTGCAACACACCTGCAACAGCCACATGTGCCTCACTGATGGACTGCAACACACCTGCAATAGCCACATGTGCCTCACTGATGGACTGCAACACACCTGCAACAGCCACATGTGCATCACTGATGGACTGCAACACACCTGCAACAGCAACATGTGCCTCACTGATGGACTGAAACACACCTGCAACAGCCACATGTGCCTCACTGATGGACTGCAACACACCTGCAACAGCCACATGTGCCTCACTGATGGACTGCAACACACCTGCAACAGCCACATGTGCCTCACTGATGGACTGCAGCAGCCACATGTTCTTCACTGATGGACTGCAACACATCTCCAGCAGCCACATGTGTTTCACTGATGGACTGCAGTAGCCACATGTGCCTCACTGATGGACTGCAGCATCCACATGTGCCTCACTGATGGACTGCAACACATCTGCAGCAGCCACCTGTGCCTTACTGATGGACTGCAGCAGCCACATGTGCCTCACTGATGGTCAGCAACACACCTGCAACAGCCACGTGTGCTTCACTGATGGACTGCAACAGCCACATGTGTCTCACTGATGGACTGCATCACATCTGCAGCAGCCACATGTGCCTCACTGATGGACTGCAACAAACCTGCAGCAGCCACATGTGTCTCACTGATGGACTGCAGCAGCCTCATGTGTCTCACTGATGGACTGCAACACACCTGCAGCAGCAACATGTGCCTCACTGATGGACTGCAACACACCTGCAACAGCCACATGTGCCTCTCTGATGGACAGCAACACACCTGCAACAACCACATGTGCCTCACTGATGGACTTCAACACACCTGCAACAGCCACATGTGCCTCACTGATGGACTGCAACACACCTGCAATAGCCCCATGTGCCTCACTGATGGACTGCAACACACCTGTAACAGCCACATGTGCCTCACTGATGGACTGCAACACACCTGCAATAGCCATATGTGCCTCACTGATGGACTGCAACACACCTGCAACATCCACATGTGCCTCACTGATGGACTGCAACACACCTGCAACAGCCACATGTGCCTCACTGATGGACTGCAGCAGCCACATGTGCTTCACTGATGGACTGCAACACATCTGCATTAGCCACCTGTGCCTCACTGACGGACTGCAACACATCTGCAGCAGCCACATGTGCCTCACTGATGGACTGCAACACACCTGCAACAGCCACATGTGCCACGCTGATGGACTGCAGCAGCCACATGTTCTTCACTGATGGACTGCAACACATCTCCAGCAGCCACATGTGTTTCACTGATGGACTGCAGTAGCCACATGTGCCTCACTGATGGACTGCAGCAGCCACATGTGCCTCACTGATGGACTGCAACACATCTGCAGCAGCCACATGTGCCTCACTGATGGACTGCAACACATCTGCAACAGCCACATGTGCCTCACTGATGGACTGCAGAAGCCACATGTGCCTCACTGATGGACTGCAAATCATCTGCAGCAGCCACATGTGCCTCACTGATGGACTGCAGCAGTCACATGTTCTTCACTGATGGACTGCAACACATCTCCAGCAGCCACATGTGTTTCACTGATGGACTGCAGTAGCCACATGTGCCTCACTGATGGACTGGAGCAGCCACATGTGCCTCACTGATGGACTGCATCACATCTGCAGCAGCCACATGTGCCTCTCTGATGGACTGCAACACACTTGCAGCAGCAACATGTGCCTCATTGATGGAATGCAACACACCTGCAACAGCCACATGTGCCTCACTGATGGACTTCAACACACCTGCAACAGCCACATGTGCTTCACTGATGGACTGCAACACACCTGCAACAGCCACATGTGCCTCACTGATGGACTGCAACACACCTGCAACAGCCACATGTGCCTCACTGATGGACTGCAACACACCTGCAACAGCCACATGTGCCTCACTGATGGACTTCAACACACCTACAACAGCCACATGTGCCTCACTGATGGACTGCAACACACCTGCAACAGCCACATGTGCCTCACTGATGGACTTCAACACACCTGCAACAGCCACATGTGCCTCACTGATGGTCTGCAACACACCTGCAGCAGCCACATGTGCCTCAGTGATGGACTGAAACACACCTGCAGCAGCCATATGTGTCTCACTGATGGACTGCAACACACCTGCAATAGCCACATGTGCTTCAGTGATGGACTGCAACACACCTGCAACAGCCACATGTGCCTCACTGATGGACTTCAACACACCTGAAACAGCCACATGTGCCTCATTGATGGACTGCATCACATCTGCAGCAGCCACATGTGCCTCACTGATGGACTGCAACAAACCTGCAGCAGCCACATGTGTCTCACTGATGGACTGCAGCAGCCACATGTGTCTCACTGATGGACTGCAACACATCTGCAGCAGCCACATGTGCCTCACTGATGGACTGCAACACACCTGCAGCAGCAACATGTGCCTCACTGATGGACTGCAACACACCTGCAACAGCCACATGTGCCACTCTAATGGACAGCAACACACCTGCAACAGCCACATGTCCCTCACTGATGGACTTCAACACACCTGAAACAGCCACATGTGCCTCACTGATGGACTGCAACACACCTGCAACAGCCCCATGTGCCTCACTGATGGACTGCAACACACCTGCAACAGCCACATGTGCCTCACTGATGGACTGCAACGCACCTGCAATAGCCACATGTGCCTCACTGATGGACTGCAACACACCTGCAACAGCCACATGTGCCTCACTGATGGACTGCAACACACCTGCAACAGCAACATGTGCCTCACTGATGGACTGCAACACACCTTCAACAGCCACATGTGCCTCACTGATGGACTGCAACACACCTGCAACAGCCGCATGTGCCTCACTGATGGACTGCAACACACCTGCAACAGCCACATGTGCCTCACTGATGGACTGCAGCAGCCACATGTTCTTCACTGATGGACTGCAACACATCTGCATTAGCCACCTGTGCCTCACTGACGGACTGCAACACATCTGCAGCAGCCACATGTGCCTCACTGATGGACTGCAACACACCTGCAACAGCCACATGTGCCACGCTGATGGACTGCAGCAGCCACATGTTCTTCACTGATGGACTGCAACACATCTCCAGCAGCCACATGTGTTTCACTGATGGACTGCAGTAGCCACATGTGCCTCACTGATGGACTGCAGCAGCCACATGTTCCTCACTGATGGACTGCAACACATCTGCAGCAGCCACATGTGCCTCACTGATGGACTGCAACACATCTGCAACAGCCACATGTGCCTCACTGATGGACTGCAACACATCTGCAGCAGCCACATGTGCCTCACTGATGGACTGCAGCAGTCACATGTTCTTCACTGATGGACTGCAACACATCTCCAGCAGCCACATGTGTTTCACTGATGGACTGCAGTAGCCACATGTGCCTCACTGATGGACTGCAGCAGCCACATGTGCCTCACTGATGGACTGCAACACATATGCAGCAGCCACCTGTGCCTTACAGATGGACTGCAGCAGCCACATGTGCCTCACTGATGGTCTGCAACACACCTGCAACAGTCACGTGTTCTTCAATGATGGACTGCAACAGCCACATGTGTCTCACTGATGGACTGCATCACATCTGCAGCAGCCACATGTGCCTCACTGATGGACTGCAACACACCTGCAGCAGCCACATGTGTCTCACTGATGGACTGCAGCAGCCACATGTGTCTCACTGATGGACTGCAACACATCTGCAGCAGCCACATGTGCCTCACTGATGGACTGCAACACACCTGCAACAGCAACATGTGCCTCACTGATGGACTGCAACACACCTGCAACAGCCACATGTGCCTCTCTGATGGACAGCAACACACCTGCAACAGCCACATGTTCCTCACTGATGGACTTCAACACACCTGCAACAGCCACATGTGCCTCACTGATGAACTGCAACACACCTGCAACAGCCACATGTGCCTCACTGATGGACTGCAACACACCTGCAACAGCCACATGTGCCTCACTGATGGACTGCAACACACCTGCAACATCCACATGTGCCTCACTGATGGACTGCAACACACCTGCAACAGCCACATGTGCCTCACTGATGGACTGCAACACACCTGCAACAGCCACATGTGCCTCACTGATGGACTGCAGCAGCCACATGTGCTTCACTGATGGACTGCAACACATCTGCATTAGCCACCTGTGCCTCACTGACGGAATGCAACACATCTGCAGCAGCCACATGCGCCTCACTGATGGACTGCAACACACCTGCAACAGCCACATGTGCCTCACTGATGGACTTCAACACACCTGCAACAGCCACATGTGCCTCACTGATGGACTGCAACACACCTGCAACAGCCACATGTTCCTCACTGATGGACTTCAACACACCTGCAACAGCCACATGTGCCTCACTGATGGACTGCAACACACCTGCAACAGCCACATGTGCCTCACTGATGGACTGCAACACACCTGCAACAGCCACATGTGCCTCACTGATGGACTGCAACACACCTGCAACATCCACATGTGCCTCACTGATGGACTGCAACACACCTGCAACATCCACATGTGCCTCACTGATGGACTGCAACACACCTGCAACAGCCACATGTGCCTCACTGATGGACTGCAACACACCTGCAACAGCCACATGTGCCTCACTGATGGACTGCAGCAGCCACATGTGCTTCACTGATGGACTGCAACACATCTGCATTAGCCACCTGTGCCTCACTGACGGACTGCAACACATCTGCAGCAGCCACTTGCGCCTCACTGATGGACTGCAACACACCTGCAACAGCCACATGTGCCTCACTGATGGACTGCAGCAGCCACATGTTCTTCACTGATGGACAGCAACACATCTCCAGCAGCCACATGTGTTTCACTGATGGACTGCAGTAGCCACATGTGCCTCACTGATGGACTGCAGCAGCCACATGTGCCTCACTGATGGACTGCAACACATATGCAGCAGCCACCTGTGCCTTACTGATGGACTGCAGCAGCCACATGTGCCTCACTGATGGTCTGCAACACACCTGCAACAGCCTCGTGTGTTTCACTGATGGACTGCAACAGCCACATGTGTCTCACTGATGGACTGCAACACATCTGCAGCAGCCACATATGTGCCTCACTGATGGACTGCAACACACCTGCAACAGCCACATGTGCCTCACTGATGGACTGCAACGCACCTGCAATAGCCACATGTGCCTCACTGATGGACTGCAACACACCTGCAACAGCCACATGTGCCTCACTGATGGACTGCAACACACCTGCAACAGCAACATGTGCCTCACTGATGGACTGCAACACACCTGCAACAGCCACATGTGCCTCACTGATGGACTGCAACACACCTGCAACAGCCGCATGTGCCTCACTGATGGACTGCAACACACCTGCAACAGCCACATGTGTGCCTCACTGATGGACTGCAGCAGCCACATGTTCTTCACTGATGGACTGCAACACATCTGTATTAGCCACCTGTGCCTCACTGACGGACTGCAACACATCTGCAGCAGCCACATGTGCCTCACTGATGGACTGCAACACACCTGCAACAGCCACATGTGCCACGCTGATGGACTGCAGCAGCCACATGTTCTTCACTGATGGACTGCAACACATCTCCAGCAGCCACATGTGTTTCACTGATGGACTGCTGTAGCCACATGTGCCTCACTGATGGACTGCAGCAGCCACATGTTCCTCACTGATGGACTGCAACACATCTGCAACAGCCACATGTGCCTCACTGATGGACTGCAGCAGCCACATGTGCCTCACTGATGGACTGCAACACATCTACAGCAGCCACATGTGCCTCACTGATGGACTGCAGCAGTCACATGTTCTTCACTGATGGACTGCAACACATCTCCAGCAGCCACATGTGTTTCACTGATGGACTGCAGTAGCCACATGTGCCTCACTGATGGACTGCAGCAGCCACATGTGCCTCACTGATGGACTGCAACACATATGCAGCAGCCACCTGTGCCTTACAGATGGACTGCAGCAGCCACATGTGCCTCACTGATGGTCTGCAACACACCTGCAACAGTCACGTGTTCTTCAATGATGGACTGCAACAGCCACATGTGTCTCACTGATGGACTGCATCACATCTGCAGCAGCCACATGTGCCTCACTGATGGACTGCAACACACCTGCAGCAGCCACATGTGTCTCACTGATGGACTGCAGCAGCCACATGTGTCTCACTGATGGACTGCAACACATCTGCAGCAGCCACATGTGCCTCACTGATGGACTGCAACACACCTGCAACAGCAACATGTGCCTCACTGATGGACTGCAACACACCTGCAACAGCCACATGTGCCTCTCTGATGGACAGCAACACACCTGCAACAGCCACATGTTCCTCACTGATGGACTTCAACACACCTGCAACAGCCACATGTGCCTCACTGATGGACTGCAACACACCTGCAACAGCCACATGTGCCTCACTGATGGACTGCAACACACCTGCAACAGCCACATGTGCCTCACTGATGGACTGCAACACACCTGCAACATCCACATGTGCCTCACTGATGGACTGCAACACACCTGCAACAGCCACATGTGCCTCACTGATGGACTGCAACACACCTGCAACAGCCACATGTGCCTCACTGATGGACTGCAGCAGCCACATGTGCTTCACTGATGGAATGCAACACATCTGCATTAGCCACCTGTGCCTCACTGACGGACTGCAACACATCTGCAGCAGCCACATGCGCCTCACTGATGGACTGCAACACACCTGCAACAGCCACATGTGCCTCACTGATGGACTTCAACACACCTGCAACAGCCACATGTGCCTCACTGAAGGACTGCAATACACCTGCAACAGCCACATGTTCCTCACTGATGGACTTCAACACACCTGCAACAGCCACATGTGCCTCACTGATGGACTGCAACACACCTGCAACAGCCACATGTGCCTCACTGATGGACTGCAACACACCTGCAACAGCCACATGTGCCTCACTGATGGACTGCAACACACCTGCAACATCCACATGTGCCTCACTGATGGACTGCAACACACCTGCAACATCCACATGTGCCTCACTGATGGACTGCAACACACCTGCAACAGCCACATGTGCCTCACTGATGGACTGCAACACACCTGCAACAGCAACATGTGCCTCACTGATGGACTGCAACACACCTGCAACAGCCACATGTGCCTCACTGATGGACTGCAACACACCTGCAACAGCCGCATGTGCCTCACTGATGGACTGCAACACACCTGCAACAGCCACATGTGTGCCTCACTGATGGACTGCAGCAGCCACATGTTCTTCACTGATGGACTGCAACACATCTGCATTAGCCACCTGTGCCTCACTGACGGACTGCAACACATCTGCAGCAGCCACATGTGCCTCACTGATGGACTGCAACACACCTGCAACAGCCACATGTGCCACGCTGATGGACTGCAGCAGCCACATGTTCTTCACTGATGGACTGCAACACATCTCCAGCAGCCACATGTGTTTCACTGATGGACTGCTGTAGCCACATGTGCCTCACTGATGGACTGCAGCAGCCACATGTTCCTCACTGATGGACTGCAACACATCTGCAGCAGCCACATGTGCCTCACTGATGGACTGCAACACATCTGCAACAGCCACATGTGCCTCACTGATGGACTGCAGCAGCCACATGTGCCTCACTGATGGACTGCAACACATCTGCAGCAGCCACATGTGCCTCACTGATGGACTGCAGCAGTCACATGTTCTTCACTGATGGACTGCAACACATCTCCAGCAGCCACATGTGTTTCACTGATGGACTGCAGTAGCCACATGTGCCTCACTGATGGACTGCAGCAGCCACATGTGCCTCACTGATGGACTGCAACACATATGCAGCAGCCACCTGTGCCTTACAGATGGACTGCAGCAGCCACATGTGCCTCACTGATGGTCTGCAACACACCTGCAACAGTCACGTGTTCTTCAATGATGGACTGCAACAGCCACATGTGTCTCACTGATGGACTGCATCACATCTGCAGCAGCCACATGTGCCTCACTGATGGACTGCAACACACCTGCAGCAGCCACATGTGTCTCACTGATGGACTGCAGCAGCCACATGTGTCTCACTGATGGACTGCAACACATCTGCAGCAGCCACATGTGCCTCACTGATGGACTGCAACACACCTGCAACAGCAACATGTGCCTCACTGATGGACTGCAACACACCTGCAACAGCCACATGTGCCTCTCTGATGGACAGCAACACACCTGCAACAGCCACATGTTCCTCACTGATGGACTTCAACACACCTGCAACAGCCACATGTGCCTCACTGATGGACTGCAACACACCTGCAACAGCCACATGTGCCTCACTGATGGACTGCAACACACCTGCAACAGCCACATGTGCCTCACTGATGGACTGCAACACACCTGCAACATCCACATGTGCCTCACTGATGGACTGCAACACACCTGCAACAGCCACATGTGCCTCACTGATGGACTGCAACACACCTGCAACAGCCACATGTGCCTCACTGATGGACTGCAGCAGCCACATGTGCTTCACTGATGGACTGCAACACATCTGCATTAGCCACCTGTGCCTCACTGACGGACTGCAACACATCTGCAGCAGCCACATGCGCCTCACTGATGGACTGCAACACACCTGCAACAGCCACATGTGCCTCACTGATGGACTTCAACACACCTGCAACAGCCACATGTGCCTCACTGAAGGACTGCAATACACCTGCAACAGCCACATGTTCCTCACTGATGGACTTCAACACACCTGCAACAGCCACATGTGCCTCACTGATGGACTGCAACACACCTGCAACAGCCACATGTGCCTCACTGATGGACTGCAACACACCTGCAACAGCCACATGTGCCTCACTGATGGACTGCAACACACCTGCAACATCCACATGTGCCTCACTGATGGACTGCAACACACCTGCAACATCCACATGTGCCTCACTGATGGACTGCAACACACCTGCAACATCCACATGTGCCTCACTGATGGACTGCAACACACCTGCAACAGCCACATGTGCCTCACTGATGGACTGCAACACACCTGCAACAGCAACATGTGCCTCACTGATGGACTGCAACACACCTGCAACAGCCACATGTGCCTCACTGATGGACTGCAACACACCTGCAACAGCCGCATGTGCCTCACTGATGGACTGCAACACACCTGCAACAGCCACATGTGTGCCTCACTGATGGACTGCAGCAGCCACATGTTCTTCACTGATGGACTGCAACACATCTGCATTAGCCACCTGTGCCTCACTGACGGACTGCAACACATCTGCAGCAGCCACATGTGCCTCACTGATGGACTGCAACACACCTGCAACAGCCACATGTGCCACGCTGATGGACTGCAGCAGCCACATGTTCTTCACTGATGGACTGCAACACATCTCCAGCAGCCACATGTGTTTCACTGATGGACTGCTGTAGCCACATGTGCCTCACTGATGGACTGCAGCAGCCACATGTTCCTCACTGATGGACTGCAACACATCTGCAGCAGCCACATGTGCCTCACTGATGGACTGCAACACATCTGCAACAGCCACATGTGCCTCACTGATGGACTGCAGCAGCCACATGTGCCTCACTGATGGACTGCAACACATCTGCAGCAGCCACATGTGCCTCACTGATGGACTGCAGCAGTCACATGTTCTTCACTGATGGACTGCAACACATCTCCAGCAGCCACATGTGTTTCACTGATGGACTGCAGTAGCCACATGTGCCTCACTGATGGACTGCAGCAGCCACATGTGCCTCACTGATGGACTGCAACACATATGCAGCAGCCACCTGTGCCTTACAGATGGACTGCAGCAGCCACATGTGCCTCACTGATGGTCTGCAACACACCTGCAACAGTCACGTGTTCTTCAATGATGGACTGCAACAGCCACATGTGTCTCACTGATGGACTGCATCACATCTGCAGCAGCCACATGTGCCTCACTGATGGACTGCAACACACCTGCAGCAGCCACATGTGTCTCACTGATGGACTGCAGCAGCCACATGTGTCTCACTGATGGACTGCAACACATCTGCAGCAGCCACATGTGCCTCACTGATGGACTGCAACACACCTGCAACAGCAACATGTGCCTCACTGATGGACTGCAACACACCTGCAACAGCCACATGTGCCTCTCTGATGGACAGCAACACACCTGCAACAGCCACATGTTCCTCACTGATGGACTTCAACACACCTGCAACAGCCACATGTGCCTCACTGATGGACTGCAACACACCTGCAACAGCCACATGTGCCTCACTGATGGACTGCAACACACCTGCAACAGCCACATGTGCCTCACTGATGGACTGCAACACACCTGCAACATCCACATGTGCCTCACTGATGGACTGCAACACACCTGCAACAGCCACATGTGCCTCACTGATGGACTGCAACACACCTGCAACAGCCACATGTGCCTCACTGATGGACTGCAGCAGCCACATGTGCTTCACTGATGGACTGCAACACATCTGGATTAGCCACCTGTGCCTCACTGACGGACTGCAACACATCTGCAGCAGCCACATGCGCCTCACTGATGGACTGCAACACACCTGCAACAGCCACATGTGCCTCACTGATGGACTTCAACACACCTGCAACAGCCACATGTGCCTCACTGAAGGACTGCAATACACCTGCAACAGCCACATGTTCCTCACTGATGGACTTCAACACACCTGCAACAGCCACATGTGCCTCACTGATGGACTGCAACACACCTGCAACAGCCACATGTGCCTCACTGATGGACTGCAACACACCTGCAACAGCCACATGTGCCTCACTGATGGACTGCAACACACCTGCAACATCCACATGTGCCTCACTGATGGACTGCAACACACCTGCAACATCCACATGTGCCTCACTGATGGACTGCAACACACCTGCAACAGCCACATGTGCCTCACTGATGGACTGCAACACACCTGCAACAGCCACATGTGCCTCACTGATGGACTGCAGCAGCCACATGTGCTTCACTGATGGACTGCAACACATCTGCATTAGCCACCTGTGCCTCACTGACGGACTGCAACACATCTGCAGCAGCCACTTGCGCCTCACTGATGGACTGCAACACACCTGCAACAGCCACATGTGCCTCACTGATGGACTGCAGCAGCCACATGTTCTTCACTGATGGACAGCAACACATCTCCAGCAGCCACATGTGTTTCACTGATGGACTGCAGTAGCCACATGTGCCTCACTGATGGACTGCAGCAGCCACATGTGCCTCACTGATGGACTGCAACACATATGCAGCAGCCACGTGTGCCTTACTGATGGACTGCAGCAGCCACATGTGCCTCACTGATGGTCTGCAACACACCTGCAACAGCCTCGTGTGTTTCACTGATGGACTGCAACAGCCACATGTGTCTCACTGATGGACTGCAACACATCTGCAGCAGCCACATGTGCCTCACTGATGGACTGCAACACACCTGCAGCAGCCACATGTGTCTTACTGATGGACTGCAGCAGACATATGTGTCTCATTGATGGACTGCAACACATCTGCAGCAGCCACATGTGCCTCACTGATGGACTGCAACACACCTGCAACAGCCACATGTGCCTCACTGATGGACTTCAATACACCTGCAACAGCCACATGTGCCTCACTGATGGACTGCAACACACCTGCAACAGCCACATATGCCTCACTGATGGACTGCAACACACCTGCAACAGCCACATGTGCCTCACTGATGGACTGCAACAGCCACATGTGCCTCACTGATGGACTGCAACACACCTGCAACATCCACATGTGCCTCACTGATGGACTGCAACACACCTGCAACAGCCACATGTGCCTCACTGATGGACTGCAGCAGCCACATGTGCCTCACTGATGGACTGGAGCAGGCACCTGTGCCTCACTGATGGACTGCAACACACCTGTAACAGCCACATGTGCCTCACTGATGGACTGCAACACACCTGTAACAGCCACATGTGCCTCACTGATGGATTGCAGCAGCCACATGTGCCTCACTGAAGGACTGCAACACACATGTAACAGCCACATGTGCCTCACTGATGGACTGCAACACACCTGCAATAGCCACATGTGCCTCACTGATGGACTGCAACACACCTGTAACAGCCACATGTGCCTCACTGATGGACTGCAGCAGCCACATGTGCCTCACTGATGGATTGCAACACACCTGCAACAGCCACATGTGCCTCACTGATGGACTGCAACACACCTGCAACAGCCACATGTGCCTCACTGATGGACTGCAACACACCTGCAACCGCCACATGTGCCTCACTGATGGACTGCTACACACCTGTAACAGCCACATGTGCCTCACTGATGGACTGCAACACACCTGTAACAGCTACATGTGCCTCACTGATGGACTGCAGCAGCCACATGTGCCTCACTGAAGGACTGCAACACACCTGTAACAGCCACATGTGCCTCACTGATGGACTGCAACACACCTGCAACAGCCACATGTGCCTCACTGATGGACTGCAACACACCTGTAACAGCCACATGTGCCTCACTGATGGACTGCAGCAGCCACATGTGCCTCACTGATGGACTGCAACACACCTGCAACAGCCACATGTGCCTCACTGATGGACTGCAACAGCCACATGTGCCTCACTGATGGACTGCAACACACCTGCAACAGCCACATGGGCCTCACTGATGGACTGCAACACACCTGTAACAGCCACATGTGCCCTATTGATGGACTGCAGCAGCCACATGTGCCACACTGAAGGACTGCAACCCATCTGCAGCAGCCACCTGTGCCTCACTGATGGACTGTAACAGCCACATGTGCCTCACTGATGGACTGCAACACACCTGTAACAGCCACATGTGCCTCACTGATGGACTGCAACACATCTGCAGCAGCCACATGTGCCTCACTGATGGACTGCAACACACATGTAACAGCAACATGTGCCTCACTGATGGACTGCAACACATCTGCAGCAGCCACCTGTGCCTCACTGATGGACTGCAGCAGCCACATGTGCCTCACTGATGGACTGCAGCAGCCACATGTGCCTCACTGATGGACTGCAACAGCCACATGTGCCTCACTGATGGACTGCAGCAGCCACATGTGCCTCACTGATGGACTGCAGCAGCCACATGTGCCTCACTGATGGGCTGCAGCAGCCACATGTGTCTCACTGATGGACTGCAGCAGCCACCTGTGTCTCACTGATGGACTGCAGTAACCACATGTGTCTCACTGATGGACTGCAGCAGCCACATGTGCCTCATTGATGGACTGCAGCAGCCACATGTGTCTCACTGATGGACTGCAGCAGCCACATGTGCCTCACTGATGGACTGCAGTAGCCACATGTGCCTCACTGATGAACTGCAGCAGCCACATGTGCTTCACTGATGGACTGCAGTAGCCACATGTGCCTAACTGATGGACTGTAGCAGCCACATGTGCCTCACTGATGGACTGCAGCAGCCACATGTGCCTCACTGAAGGACTGCAACACATCTGCAACAGCCACATGTGCCTCACTGATGGACTGCAACACATCTGCAGTAGCCACATGCGCCTCACTGATGGACTGCAGCAGCCACATGCGCCTCACTGATGGACTGCAACACATCTGCAGCAGGCACATGCGCCTCACTGATGGACTGCAACACATCTGCAGCAGCCACATGTGCCTCACTGATGGATTGCAACACACCTGCAGCAGGCACATGTCATCATGCTGAGACATGATAACATGTCTCAGCATGATGACATACACTATACCATGATGACACAATGATTGTAATTCAATATTAGTTTTGAGTGTTACACTGCTTAACTTGGTCCTGGCCTCGTTTGTGTTTATTTTATGGTGATATAATTCCTGATCGGGAAGGATAACTTTTGTCACTCTTTAAATCAGCTTTTTACAAATTTTGTATTTCCAAATAATTTGTGCATTTATTCCATGTTAAACAGGATGAAACAATGCTGATCACTAGAACTTAATTTTTTGTCCACATGTACATAATTTATAGAATCTTTATTAGAAGATAAAATTATGTCCAGGACATTTGAGGTCCATGTCAGATTCTTAACCAATTAACACAGTGCGATTTAAAATAAATTTGTGAACAAACTATATCCATAGCTATTAGATATTGGATCTCCCCAGTACGGTGTAGGGAGATTTACGTCACCAATTATGACTGATTCGTTCGTGTTACATATATCAGCTATTTGATTATATGTCAATTCATCTTTTCCAAAATAAGCAGCAAGAAGCTTGAAGTAGATCATGTTAGTAATTGATGCTTTTGTTATCACCTAATGCAATAAACATATAATCTATATCTAAGAGATGAGTGTGTAGGATGGTTATTAGGTTCACATATTTTCCTTTACCAGTTTGCATGTAAATATTACCAATAATGTTACCTTTTTCACAGACATCGCAGGCTGCTTCAGGTGTAGAACAATTCTTACACAGGCTGCTTCAGGTGTAGAACAATCTTACACAGGCTGCTTCAGGTGTAGAACAATTCTTACACAGGCTACTACAGGTGTAGAACAATTCTTACAAAGGCTACTACAGGTGTAGAGCAATTCTTACACAGGCTACTACAGGTGTAGAACAATTCTTACACAGGCTACTACAGGTGTAGAACAATTCTTGCACAGGCTACTACAGGTGTAGAACAATTCTTACACAGGCTACTACAGGTGTAGAACAATTCTTACACAGGCTACTACAGGTGTAGAACATTTCTTACACAGGCTACTACAGGTGTAGAACAATTCTTACACAGGCTACTACAGGTGTAGAACATTTCTTACACAGGCTACTACAGGTGTAGAACAAATCTTACACAGGCTACTACAGGTGTAGAACACTTCTTACACAGTCTGCTTCAGGTGTAGAACAATTCTTACACAGGCTGTTTCAGGCGTAGAACAATTCTTACACAGTCTGCTTCAGGTGTAGAGTTCGTTTAAACTATGCCAATGATTCTGGGTAGATTAACGTTACCAAATATTTTCAAAAGTTTCTCCGTCTCATTAATATATAAATATTAATTTATCGTTTAGACTTGTTACGGACCCGAGCCCAGCGTCTGAGCATGGAGCAGTGACGACAGCGCCATCTGTGGGTCAGCTCCCGAAACCCCCTCCAAATGGACGACGCCACCTAGTGAGGACGAGGTATACTGGCCACAAGGGCTAGTTTTCAGTCCTAATCAGCTCGTGACGCTGCCGCTACTGACCTCTGGTGAGGTGACGCTTGGACAGTAACGCCATCTATGGAGTGGATAGGTGGGCGTTTGCGTCTAAGCCTGTAAGTGGGGTGATCTAGAGTGTAACTAGTACTGATGACGTGTCTGATTACAGAGTCGACCTGGGACTGCTGTAATGGACATTGGATCAGTCTACCCAAGGCAGCCGTAGAGTCTCCAAGTATTAGCTGCAGAAGTTGAGTCACCCCCCGGATGAACACTGTTGTGTTAGCCTGCCTGTGACGTGGCAGTTGAGGAATTGTCGTACCCGGGACTGACTGGTGGAGAAGACTAAACACTGGAGTGTTGTGGTGAGGAGAGTGATCTGTGAAATCACACGAGGCTCCTGCCTAGGGCTCACAACCCTAGTATCGGTCGTGGAGTGGCCTAACCTGCGGAACTGATTGGAACCTGCCAGCTACAGGCTGGATTTGTGGTTGAAGGCCTCCACGACGGTGGCCTAACCTGCGGAACTGATTGGAACCTGCCAGCTACAGGCTAGATTTGTGGTTGACGGCCTCCACGACTGTGCACCCAGTGGAACTGATTTGGCTGGCCTGTGGCCGGTGTAGACTCGTTGAGGGAATCAAAGGATTCATCGTGAGGCCACAACAGAACCAGGACCACTCGTCTTGAGCACCGTGAACGTCTTGAGTCTTCAGAGGAAGACAAGTGATTGTAAATAAGTGTGAGACTGTTTATATATTTATTTATGGTGGTGGTGCTAATATATACTTAATAGAGAGCAGTTTATCCCTTCCCCTTTAATTTACTTGCGTTACGGATCACATCCCTTGAAAGCCACTACTAACTTGGGGCCGGATACCCCTACTCTACTAACATCAGAGAAAGAACCCAGTTGCGACCCAAGAGGGCCTTAACAAGACTAATGGCATTGTTGAACGTAAGGCCTTTTATGAATATGTAGGTCGTGCAGTCACTATAAATGATAACTGATTTTCTTGAGAAGTTTTGAAACATAAACTATTACATTCTCAGCAATTTATCGGATACTGTTATGATAGTGGCATCCAGGCAGCAGCTTATATGTGTGACTATTATTACATAAAAAATAATGAAAATAAAGTTTCTCAATGGTTTTTGCTCCTGATTGAAAATAAAACTATTGTAATGCTTAGAAATAACTAGAATTTAAATGACTAAATAAACAGCACTCAGTGGCTACAATTAATTGTAACTGGGTATTGAATTACAGTTTGAGTTAGTATTGAGTTACAGATGTAGTTTCCTGAGGTATATGAGGTAAGAATCCCTGGACTCCATCCCTGTTGTTGTCTTCACACAGTACACCCACAGTGTATGCTCAGTAACTGTACTAGACAAATAAATAACAAGAATTATATTAACAACACGAGACTACACTAAAGATAAGAATGACACTACCAAACTTCTAACGACTTTTATCCTAAGAACACATAAGAACATTCCCTTACTCTCATATATCACCCTGGCCACACCTCTCAGCCTAGAGTACTGAGTGTTCCCAGAAACACATAAGAACATTCCCATACTCTCATATCCCACCCTGGCCACACCTCTCAGCTTAGAGTACTGAGTGTTCCCAAGAACACATAAGAACATTCCCTTACTCTCATATCCCTCCCTGGCCACACCTCTCAGCCTAGAGTACTGAGTGTTCCCAAGAACACATAAGAACATTCCCTTACTCTCATATCCCACCCTGGCCACACATAACAAATTGTTATGTTCATAATACTATGTATGATCATTTCAGAAGCATCTTGAGTCGTGATAAATCATACCAGATAAAATTATATTTGTCTGACAGGTTGGACAGCTGTTCAGTTCGCAGCCTTTTTAGGTCGCAACGACATAGTGAAGATCCTCACCCGTGGTGGAGCAGATGTCAACGAGGAGAATGAAGTGTATAGCAACGATGATACGCAATTTGGTAAGAAATCCATGAACTTTATAACATAACAAGGTGGGATACCCGGCGATGGCCGGGTATCCTCCCTTAAACATATCCCCACTCGCATCACCTTTTGTTTCCATCTCTCTCCTCTCTATACAATTTTCCATCCTCAATTCCAACTTCTCCCATTTTCCCCCACCGCCTGCATCCTCTACCCCCTCTCTTGCACACTCCCTTCCCTACCCTTTATCTTTCCCGGACCCCTTGCCTTCTCTTGCCCTTCACACTCTCATCCACTCGTTCTCCCCTCTTTTCCTCTACCCTTCTATCTTCTAACATACCGATTTATTCCTTCTCCTTCCCCCTTCTCTCTCCCTCTTTCCCTCCCTCCCTCCCTCCCTCCCCCCCCCCTCCCTCCCTCCCTCTCTCTCTCTTTCTCTCTCTCTCTCTCTCTCTCTCTCTCTCTTTCTCTCTCTCTCTCTCTCTCTCTCTCTCTCTCTCTCTCTCTCTCTCTCTCTCTCTCTCTCTCTGAACATGGAGCATGTGACCAACAAACACATAACAACCACAACTTTGTTTAACTATTGTTACTTTAGCACAACGTTGTAATAATATTGTGACAAATTTCTGTGTGATGAACAGCTAAAACGTTTGAAAACATTCAGGAAATGCGAACCTTAGGGGAGACATCATAGGGGTGACTAAAAGGTCACAATAGGAGACTGGCATATTAAAGGTAAGAATGGGTCCACCATGACCTGCCTATGACAGTCAGGTTGGAGGTCAGCATCTGACCTCCAACCTAGAACACACACAAACATTCTCTTTTATAAATATAGATTTATGTAAATGCTTGAAGAATGCTGAATAAAATTTCTCTCCCTAATGTCATTGTCATAAGGAGCAAATTGTTGTATTACAGTTATCAATTTCATTCAGTTGGATACCAAAAGTTGAACTATAAGATAAAGTATACTGTTCCAGGGTATTATTTTTTACTTGCCATTGTCACATTGCAGCCCAGCCTTCCTTTTAGTTAGTACTAATAGTAACGATGAGGACCATAGTACATATTTAACGTAATTAACAATTAGAAGTAGAAATTGTTACTATTATATTTGGACAAACCGGAACCGGTTTTGAATTTATGTTGTCAAGACAACCTAAACTAATCTCACCTAACCTTCCTAGGCCTAATACACGCTATCTGGGGCCCTCATACAGTACATATATGTTCTATACTAGGGCTTGGAATATTTAAGTTAGTTTTTAGCTTCGTTTTATAGGACTCAATAAAGTGAATAGTATAAAATTCTACTATAGTTACAAAAATACTATTTAAACATGAGGATGGGTCGCACATTGGCAGTGACTGTCACTACACGTCCACCAGTAGTGCATGTTATCACACACCAGAGAGAATACAGTCGACAGCAGTAACAACTTATTATTTCTAAATCACCTATTCAGAAATCATCTGCTACTAGTTTTTTAAAAAAATCATCAGTTTAGGATGAAGCATAGGGCAGTGAATATATATGTATATATATATATATATATATATATATATATATATATATATATATATACATATATATATATATATATATATATATATATATATATATATATATATATATATACATATATATATATATATATATATATATATATATATATATATATATATATATATATATATATATATATATATATATATATATATATATATATATAACTCCTAGGAGCACACTCTTAGGAGCACACTCCTAGGAGCTCCCCTGGGGTTGAAAGCCATCGATGAGGTCCTTGATAAGAAAATCGCCGACCTTAAGAGGATGGATGGGAGGATTGAGGATATTGATGCTCATGATGCACTCTACCTCATCACCAGATGTGTGTCCCTCCCCAGGTTAACCTACTTTCTGAGGTGTTCACCATCTTACAGTAGCCAAAAACTAAGTGAGTATGACCGGTTACTGAAATCAATGCTAGAAAAAGCCCTTAACCTCTCTCTCTCGATGACCTACAGTGGAAACAAGCCTCTCTTCCCGTAAGACTTGGGGGCCTCGGAGTTCGAACAGCAACGCAAATCGCTGTTCCAGCCTTCCTGTCCTCCTTATCAGCATCCGACGACCTTGTGAAGGAAATTCTACCTGCCCACTTACATCAGCTGGCAGGTGTACATGATCCCAATTTTACACGCTGTGCCACAGAGTGGGCCTCTCGTGCAGGCCAATCACCTCAACCACCATCCCCAAAAGCCCACAAGCAATCCAGCTGGGATGGCCCCATTGTAGACCAAGTTGCTGCAGAGTGCCTGGGTGCTGCAACAACACAACACGACATTGCTCGCCTCACAGCAGTAGCAGCACCACATGCAGGGGATTTCCTGTTAGCAACCCCAGTGTCGGCAACTGGCACGCGTCTCACACCACACGCCCTCCGAATTGCTGTAGCCCTCCGCCTTGCTGCCCCAATCCACACCAGATATAGGTGTATTTGCGGCGAGGTGGTGGCTGACAGGTACGGCCACCATGGCCTACTCTGCCAAAGCACAGGGTGATGGCACTCGAGGCACAATGAAGTTAACGACATCATCAAGAGGAGCCTCACCACAGCTGGATGCCCAGCTGAAAGAGAGCCCCGTTACCTAACGCCCCATAACTCTGATGCTCTTATTGGTCGCCCGGATGGTATCACAGTGAACCCCTGGAAGAATGGCAAGCAGTTGGTATGGGACTACACGTGCGTATCAACCCTGGGTAACACCTACATTAACCTCAGTGTTGCACAACCAGGTGGCGCTGCCACCCACAGGGAAGCAGCCAAATCCCGTAGGTATAGTGAACTTGATCACCACTACAATTTTGTCCCCATTGCTTCTGAGACACTCGGCGCCTGGGGTAAAAGTGCTACCAGTTTTTTGAAGGAACTGGGTTCTAGGCTCATTGAAACAACAAGGGACCAAAGAGTTGCGAGCTTTCTTTTCCAGCGCCTCAGTGTGGCGATACAGAGGGGAAATGCGCACTGCACCCAGGGTTCCTGCCCGCCATCTGAGGAGCTGGAGGAACTCGACAACCTATGATAACCATCTTTGTAACCCATATGTAACTCCTTTTTTGTAACAAAGTTCAAATAAAGTAAATATATATGTGTACATACAAAAGAATGGGGGTGGTAGGAGAAGATAATATTAGTGTTCAGTGAGAAACCACAAGGTCTACTCTGAATACTTTTTATTTTCTTCTCCGAGGCTATGGGTCCCCACATTGGCACCAGAGGTGGTACCCTCACAAACTTTTATATATATATATATATATATATATATATATATATATATATATATATATATATATATATATATATATAACTGAAAACTCACACCCCAGAAGTGACTCGAACCCATACTCCCAGAAGCAACGCATCTGGTATGTACAAGACGCCTTAATCCACTTGACCATCACGACCGGACAAAATGAGGTGATAGCCGAGGCTATTTGAACCACCCCACCGCCGGCACTCGGATAGTTATCTTGGGCATAGCATTTTACCAAATCACCTCATTCTTTGGGGCAACACGTGAGGAACACAAATGCGAACAAGCCTGAATGGTCCCCAGGACATATGCAACTGAAAACTCACACCCCAGAAGTGACTCGAACCCATACTCCCAGAAGCAACGCATCTGGTATGTACAAGACGCCTTAATCCACTTGACCATCACGACCGGACAAAATGAGGTGATAGCCGAGGCTATTTGAACCACCCCACCGCCGGCACTCGGATAGTTATCTTGGGCATAGCATTTTACCAAATCACCTCATTCTTTGGGGCAACACGTGAGGAACACAAATGCGAACAAGCCTGAATGGTCCCCAGGACATATGCAACTGAAAACTCACACCCCAGAAGTGACTCGAACCCATACTCCCAGAAGCAACGCATCTGGTATGTACAAGACGCCTTAATCCACTTGACCATCACGACCGGACAAAATGAGGTGATAGCCGAGGCTATTTGAACCACCCCACCGCCGGCACTCGGATAGTTATCTTGGGCATAGCATTTTACCAAATCACCTCATTCTTTGGGGCAACACGTGAGGAACACAAATGCGAACAAGCCTGAATGGTCCCCAGGACATATGCAACTGAAAACTCACACCCCAGAAGTGACTCGAACCCATACTCCCAGAAGCAACGCATCTGGTATGTACAAGACGCCTTAATCCACTTGACCATCACGACCGGACAAAATGAGGTGATAGCCGAGGCTATTTGAACCACCCCACCGCCGGCACTCGGATAGTTATCTTGGGCATAGCATTTTACCAAATCACCTCATTCTTTGGGGCAACACGTGAGGAACACAAATGCGAACAAGCCTGAATGGTCCCCAGTTCAAATAGCCTCGGCTATCACCTCATTTTGTCCGGTCGTGATGGTCAAGTGGATTAAGGCGTCTTGTACATACCAGATGCGTTGCTTCTGGGAGTATGGGTTCGAGTCACTTCTGGGGTGTGAGTTTTCAGTTGCATATGTCCTGGGGACCATTCAGGCTTGTTCGCATTTGTGTTCCTCACGTGTTGCCCCAAAGAATGAGGTGATTTGGTAAAATGCTATGCCCAAGATAACTATCCGAGTGCCGGCGGTGGGGTGGTTCAAATAGCCTCGGCTATCACCTCATTTTGTCCGGTCGTGATGGTCAAGTGGATTAAGGCGTCTTGTACATACCAGATGCGTTGCTTCTGGGAGTATGGGTTCGAGTCACTTCTGGGGTGTGAGTTTTCAGTTGCATATGTCCTGGGGACCATTCAGGCTTGTTCGCATTTGTGTTCCTCACGTGTTGCCCCAAAGAATGAGGTGATTTGGTAAAATGCTATGCCCAAGATAACTATCCGAGTGCCGGCGGTGGGGTGGTTCAAATAGCCTCGGCTATCACCTCATTTTGTCCGGTCGTGATGGTCAAGTGGATTAAGGCGTCTTGTACATACCAGATGCGTTGCTTCTGGGAGTATGGGTTCGAGTCACTTCTGGGGTGTGAGTTTTCAGTTGCATATGTCCTGGGGACCATTCAGGCTTGTTCGCATATATATATATATATATATATATATATATATATATATATATATATATATATATATATATATATTATTAAATATGACCGAAAAAGTAAGATTAATAATTCTAACACGAATTTTCTCAATCTTTCGTACATTATGCTTCACTGTTGGAGGTAAATAAAAAATCACTTCTCCAAAATTCATTTTTATTTCTAGTCTGACGCGACACGGGCGCGTTTCGTAAAACTTATTACATTTTCAAAGACTTCACAAATACACAACTGATTAGAACTTACGTATCTCTGATTTTATATCTACATTTGAGTGAGGTGGGAGGGGTGATGTGGCATTAACACAAGACAGAACAAGAGGGGATATTAATAGGGTATTAAAAGTATCAACACAAGACAGAACAGAAACAATGGGTATTGAATAGAAGTGTTTGTAGAAAGCCTATTGGTCCATATTTCTTGATGCTTCTATATTGGAGCAGAGTCTTGAGGTGGGTAGAATATAGTTGTGCAATAATTGGCTGTTGATTGCTGGTGTTGACTTTTTGATGTGTAGTGCCTCGCAAACGTCAAGCCGCCTGCTATCGCTGTATCTATCGCTGTATCTATGTCGTTTGCGAGGCACTACACATCAAAAAGTCAACACCAGCAATCAACAGCCAATTATTGCACAACTATATTCTACCCACCTCAAGACTCCGCTCCAATATAGAAGCATCAAGAAATATGGACCAATAGGCTTTCTACAAACACTTCTATTCAATACCCATTGTTTCTGTTCTGTCTTGTGTTGATACTTTTAATACCCTATTAATATCCCCTCTTGTTCTGTCTAGTGTTAATGCCACATCACCCCTCCCACCTCATTCAAATGTAGATATAAAATCAGAGATACGTAAGTTCTAATCAGTTGTGTATTTGTGAAGTCTTTGAAAATGTAATAAGTTTTACGAAACGCGCCCGTGTCGCGTCAGACTAGAAATAAAAATGAATTTTGGAGAAGTGATTTTTGATTTACCACCAACAGTGAAGCGTAATGTACGAAAGATTGAGAAAATTCGTGTTAGAATTATTAATCTTACTTTTTCGGTCATATTTAATAATATATGTCTACAGGAAAGACTGCTACCAAAATATACTAATATATATATATATATATATATATATATATATATATATATATATATATATATATATATATATATATATATATATATATATATATATATATATATAAATATTATTAAATATGACCGAAAAAGTAAGATTAATAATTCTAACACGAATTTTCTCAATCTTTCGTACATTACGCTTCACTGTTGGAGGTAAATCAAAAATCACTTCTCCAAAATTCATTTTTATTTCTAGTCTGACGCGACACGGGCGCGTTTCGCAAAACTTATTGGGTATTGAATGGAAGTGATTGTAGAAAGCCTATTGGTCCATATTTCTTGATGCTTCTATATTGGAGCGGAGTCTTGAGGAGGGTAGAATATAGTTGTGCATTAATTGGCTGTTGATTGCTGGTGTTGACTTCTTAATGTGTAGTGCCTCGCAAACGTCAAGCCGCCTGCTATCGCTGTATCTATCGATGATTTCTGTGTTGTTTACTAGGATTTCTCTGGCGATGGTTTGGTTGTGGGAAGAGATTATATGTTCCTAATGGAGCCCTGTTGCTTATGCATCGTTAAACGCCTAGAAAGAGATGTTGTTGTCTTCCCTATATACTGGTTTTTTTGGAGCTTACAGTCCCCAAGAGGGCATTTGAAGGCATAGACGACGTTGGTCTCTTTTAAAGCGCTCTGCTTTGTGTCTGGAGAGTTTCTCATGAGTAGGTTGGCCGTTTTTCTGGTTTTATAGTAAATCGTCAGTTGTATCCTCTGATTTTTGTCTGTAGGGAAAACGTTTCTATTAACAATATCTTTCAGGACCCTTTCCTCCGTTTTATGAGCTGTGGAAAAGAAGTTCCTGTAAAATAGTCTAATAGGGGGTATAGGTGTTGTGTTAGTTGTCTCTTCAGAGGTTGCATGGCGTTTCACTTTGTTTCTTATGATGTCTTCGACGAAACCATTGGAGAAGCTGTTGTTAACTAGGACCTGCCTTACCCTACAGAGTTCTTCGTCGACTTGCTTCCATTCTGAGCTGTGGCTGAGAGCACGGTCGACATAAGTGTTAACAACACTCCTCTTGTACCTGTCTGGGCAGTCGCTGTTGGCACTTAGGCACATTCCTATGTTCTATGAGAATAGGAATATATACGTCGTACCTAGTAGCCAGAACGCACTTCTCAGCCTACTATGCAAGGCCCAATTTGCCTAATAAGCCAAGTTTTCATGAATTAATTGTTTTTCGACTACCTAACCTACCTAACCTAACCTAACCTAACTTTTTCGGCTACCTAACCTAACCTAACCTATAAAGATAGGTTAGGTTAGGTTAGTTTGGGTTGGTTAGGTTCGGTCATATATCTACGTCAATTTTAACTCCAATAAAAAAAAAATTTACCTCATACATAATGAAATGGGTAGATTTATCATTTCATAAGCAAAAAATTTGAGAAAATATATTAATTCATGAAATTTGGCTTATTAGGCAAATCGGGCTTTGCATAGTAGGCTGAGAAGTGCGTTCTGGCTATTAGGTACGACATATATATATATATATATATATATATATATATATATATATATATATATATATATATATATATATATATATATATATATATATATATATATATATATATATTCAATTCTCATAGGAATTTAATTTTTTTCTTATGAAATGATAAAGCTACCCATTTCATTATGTATGAGGTCAATTTTTTTTTATTGGAGTTAAAATTATCGTAGATATATGACCGAACCTAACCAAACCTACCTAACCTAACCTAACCTATCTTTATAGGTAAGGTTAGGTTAGGTAGCCGAAAAAGTTAGGTTAGGTTAGGTTAGGTAGGTTAGGTACTCGAAAAACAATTAATTCATGAAAACTTGGCTTATTAGGCAAATCGGGCCTTGCATGGTAGGCAAAGAAGTGCGTTCTGGCTACTAGGTACGACATATATATAAATATATATATATATATATATATATATATATATATATATATATATATATATATATATTGTGACGGTGTTCCCCCCCTTATATTTCTCCCACGCCTGCAGTATGAGTCATGTCCACTTTACCTGAGCGTTCTCTACGTCGCAGGCATCAGCTTGTTATATGTGGGAGAATGTAGTGTTCTCGGAGTGCCGAGAAATTTGTAAAAGAAGAGTATTTTGGCCTGTGGTTTAGGCCCTTTAGGAAGCCAATATGGCGCTGGCTCTTCTGTTTTGCCGCCAAAACTGTGTGGCGTCAGTGACACCAGATTGGTCACCGACAGCGACGTGGCATAGGGAGCCAATGAAAACCTCCCGTGGCGAATATGACGTCACGAAGGAAGGTGGGTCCGGTCATCGCGCCGTGCTGGCGCCATCAGTCTAAGACAGCACGTCAAGGAGGTCGGACATGCGCTGGGGGGTCCTGTCAGCTGAACAGTTTACCCCGTCTCCGGAGGATTTACGCATCACCCGTGGTCTGCCATCACCTGTAGGGTTTTCCTTCGTTCATGTGTTGGACCAGAGAAGGAATTGACAGAATAATGAGCAACAAGTGCTCCATGGACAGGTGTTGTGCAGGTGAAGACTAGGCAACGACGTATGCGACGGCTGATAGCTTCACAGTGATGACGTAGTGGCTGGGCCAATCCTCCGGAGGGAATCAGTCTGACACGACACGTCAAGGTGGTTGGACGTGTGAAGATTGGTCCTGTCAGTTTGACAGTTGTTTCCCGCTCCCGTGGATTTTACGCGTCACCCGAAGTCTGCAAGTACTCTGTGAGGTCTTCCTTCGTTCATGTGTTGGACCAGAGAGGGAATCGACGGGATGTTGAGCAACATGTGCTCCAGGACAGGTACTGTGCAAGAAGAAGTGAAGTCTGTGCAGTGACGTATGCGACGTCAGAGGCAGTTCACCCCCGTTTGTGATGGCGTAGTGGCTGGACCGAGCCACCGGGAAGCAGTGGAAGAAGAAAACTATTCGGGAATTCGAATGACTGCAGCTGAGACGTAGGCAGGCAGCCGTAGCTGGGAGGAGAAGTTGACGGCCGGGAGACCGACTCCAACCCTACAAGAAGTCGAGGAGGAGCACGGACCTGCAGTGAGAAGGCACGGAGACGACGTGCTTATGGTGGGACGTTGATTGAGTTCCTGGAGAACACGACAGAGTGTGTGTGGGGGCGTTCCCTACACGAGGCAGGAGCCAGGACCAGGAGCTACAACTCAACTCTCACCGGAGGATAGGTGGAAGTTGGTGATTCTAGTTTCCCTCCCAATTCCCCTTTAGTCAGCTATATTATTTAGCCAGAGTATTTTGTATGTTGTGAGCAAGGCTCACCTATGTCACAGTAAGGCACAAGTGTGCAGTGGGGCTACATTGAGTCCTCACAGTATTTATGATCATTATTGGTGTGTGTAGGCAACCGGAGTAATTGATGAATTTACTGTGTTGATAATGTCTTTCATGAGACTTTAATATGATCAGTTAGTGAGAGAGTATATATATATATAAATAGGCCAGTATTTGGTGTTAGGCTATGTGCCCAGTAACTACATTATTACTATTATTAATGTCTATGATTCATATATATATGTATATGTATATATAGGTGTGATGAATAATATTTTCATGTGTGCAGTGATTAATTGTGTTATCACCTACGAGAGGAATTACTGAATCTAAGAACAGTACCGTGGTTAAGTGCATTCATTGTAATTATTATTAAGTACAGTGCATAACTATTAGTACAGTGAAATATCGCGTTAAGTGCTGTAGGAATGAGTTGTTGATCCTGAGACCAGTATGGTGATTCATTATGTTCTATCTCGATTATAGAAATATTGTGCTGATGATAAATATAGTGATTCATGCAAATTTAAAGAAACAGAGCGTGTGACGCCAGGAAAACAAGCAATAAACGTTCACACGGCGAGAAGGGCGCGGCCCAGCTGATTTTGACATTGACGTGAGGGGGAGCATTGACGGCTTGGCGAGTTCATGATTATATGTGGGAACGAGCTACTTCGCCTGAAACAGCGGTTTGCTTATTGATATAATCTTGTTATGTCTTTGAATGAGTTTTAAGTAAAATACAAAGTACATTGGTGTTTATATCATCCCCTCCATATTTCTTGTGGCTATATAATACCTGAAAGCAGATAGTGATAGAAGTAAATACCTGCCTGATATCAAACATATTGAGTGTGCTCTTGCCACTGTTACCACAATTCAACAAAACCACTGACGTGTTACTGGACACCGGAAACACCAGTTGGCGACCTTGTGGTTAGTAGTAGAGCCCTGTGCTGGGGTGGGCACACAAGCTGTAGAGAGTACGAGCTGTGTTCCCACTCTCTCTCGATCAGAGGCCGGTTGGGATTGACTGGGATACTCTCCTGGCGTACAGTGGCGCCGCGAGGATAGAGTGAAGACCTGCAGGGCTACAGTGAGTGACCTTGAGTATATTGTTACTCGCCCCTCTCTATATGAGGTAAACCCCGACATTGGCGACCTTGCCAGGATTAAGTACTTATACTGTTGCTCACCGAGAAACCCCGACATTGGCGACCTCGCCAGGATCACGATCAAGATAAAGGTTGCAGTTGTGGTACTTTGCAGTGGTATTAGGTATCAGGTACAGGTTATTACTCATAGCACAAGATGGAGGATGATAAAGTGACAAGGTTCATTGACACTAGAGATGAGCAGGTGCTGGAGGAGTGCACCAAGGCACAGTTACAGTCAATAGCAGACCATTTTGGGATAAAGCTGAGATCTTCCAAAGTGGGAGAGAGAAGACTGGAGATCATGGCACAGCTCAGGGCACGAGATGAAGCTTTGGGGGAGGAACGGCCACAAACACCTGCCAGTAAGGGAGAACACCTGAGCATTGGTGGAAGCAGCAGAGGATCCAGCGACAGCAGGCACAGCATTAAGCTGGAGATAATGAAGCTGCAGCTGGAAGCACAGCAGCGCAAAATAGAGCGAGAGGCACAGCAGCGCAAAGAAGAGCGAGAAGCAGAAGCGTAGCTGAGGAGAGAAGAAGCACAGCGGCGCAGGGAAGAACAAGAGCGAGAAGCACAGCTGAAGCGTGAGGAGCGAGAAGCAGAAGCAAAGCAGCGCAAAGAAGAGCGAGAAGCAGAAGCACAGCAGCGCAAGGAAGAGCGAGAGGCACAGCAGCGCAAAGACGAGCTAGAAACTAGGCTGAAACAGCAGGAGATAGAAGCTAACAAGGATGTGGAGCTGAAGCGAGCTGAGCTAAGGCTAGCTCTACCTGCTCCGCCACAACAGGAAGACCGCCGAGTGAGGGAGCGAGATCTGCTGGTCTTTGTACCAAATGAAGCTGAAGGTTTCTTCGACCACTTCGAGAAGATCGCTACCTTGAAGAAGTGGCCGAGGGCAGAGTGGGTGGAGCTGGATCAGAGTAGGCTCACCGGTGAAGCTCGTGAAGCCTACAATATGCTCGACCTCCAAGAGTGTACCAACTACTATGCTGTAAAGAGAGCTGTGCTCCATTCTTTCAAGCTCACGCCAGAATGTTACAGGATGAGATTCAGGGAAAGTACCCGTTCGCCAGGAAAATCTTATGCGGAGACAGCGAGGGACATGGAGAGGAAGTTCCTGAAGTGGCTGGAGTCTGAAGGAGCGAAGTCGGCTGAGGAGGTCAAGAGGCTAATGGTCATGGAGAAGTTTATGTCCGTGCTATCTCCTGAGATCAGGGTTAGAGTAAGGGAGGCGGACATTAAGGACCTGAGAGCCGCGGCTGACAGAGCTGACATGCTGGAAAAAGCTCTGCGACCACACCGAGATGGACAGCGCCGATCGCCCAAACACTCCGGAAATGGTAGAAGTTATAGATGGACGGACGGAGGGAGGACAGGAGCGAGTTCTCCTGAGTCCCACCTCTCGAGTGGAGACAGGAGAGGCTCAAAAAGTGCTGTGGAGCCGGTAGAGAAGTCCCAAGCTAAGAGCTCAGGAGCTGTTGCCGAAACGGAGGAGTCGATGAATAGCGCGAGGAAGATCCACAGAAGAAGAAGGATCCGCTGCTACAACTGCGGAATATTCGGACACGTCGCGCGGGAATGCAGACACCCTGAGCAGCGGGGGAACTTTGCTTTCGTGAGGGTCGAGGACCAGATGGCCGAGAGGGTGCGGGGTGAACCCGTACTGAGTGGGGAGAAAAGAGTTCACCCATTCGTGTGTGAGGGAACCGTAAGGATGGGGGACGCAGACCCCATCCCGGTGAAGATATTAAGAGACACTGGGGCAGATTTTAACATGGTGAGTGAAATCCTGTTCCCCGAGGGTTACGAGAGTACCAGTGTGGGGATGGCAAGTGTGACCACTGTGGGAGGCCCAGTGAGGATGCCCCTACACCAGGTGACTCTGAATTCTGATTATGGCTGCCAGACCCTTGTGGTGGGGGTCTGTGCATCGATGCCCAAGATGGAGGCACTAGTCATCTTGGGAAATGACGCATGTGGAGGATATGTCCTCCCGAATCTCGCGAAGGGCGAGGAGTGCATAGAGCACTATTAGGAGACAGGTGGAGTGTAAGACGCCTGTGGGGACGAGAAAGGAATCGCCACGGCGGCGTTCCCGGTTTGTGCTGTGATTCCGAGGCAGTGCAACAGACACGGAGGGTGTGAATCTGATGGGGCTGAGGAGACGTCCGACAGCCTGGGAATCGATCACCTCTTCATGGAACCCGGAGAACGAGCGGAGGGCGAAGGCAGCCCGGATGGTGAGTTATGGGTGACCCTCACCAGTTCTCTAGGGGTGGACCGCACTCGTCTTGGAGAGTTGCAGCAGATTGAGTTCCCCGAATTAATTCGTAAGACCAAAGGAGGACGTGTTGGTCCTGAGAGGGCCACTCATTGTTACGTACAGGACAGCATGCTGATGAGAGTGTTCTGCGAAGAGCAGGGAACTGAGTGTGAGGAAGCAGTATGCCCTGCGTTGTTTGCCATGCGTAACGCAGTGGTGGAATCGTTAGGTTTCTCACCTTTCCAGCTGGTGAATGGACAAGGGGTGCAAGGTCCTCTGTACATGCTGAAGGAACAATGGACACCAGGAGTGACCGTGGGAACGGTCGATGGATAAGTAAGGAGCGTCTCGCATTGGCGGCAGGAATACTGGTTGGAAATCAAACTTATCCGAGGGGAAGACAACGTAGTAGCAGATGCCCTGTCCTGTATACACTAACCAGACATGACTCTTATATTAAGGGGAGGGGTATGTGATGGTGTTCCCCCCCTTATATTTCTCCCACGCCTGCAGTAAGAGTCATGTCCACTTTACCCGAGCGTTCTCTACGTCGCAGGCATCAGTTTGGTATATGTGGGAGAATGTAGTGTTCTTGGAGTGCCGAGAAATTTGTAAAAGAAGAGTATTTTGGCCTGTGGTTTAGGCCCTTTAGGAAGCCAATATGGCGCTGGCTCTTCTGTTTTGCCGCCAAAACTGTGTGACGTCAGTGACACCAGATTGGTCACCGACAGCGACGTGGCACAGGAAGCCAATGAAAACCTCCCGTGGCGAATATGACGTCACGAAGGAAGGGGGGTCTGGTCGTCGCGCCGCGCTGGCGCCATCAGTCTAAGACAGTACATCAAGGAGGTCGGACGTGCGCTGGGGAGGTCCTGTCAGTTGGACAGTTTACCCTGTCTCCGGAGGATTTACGCATCACCCGTGGTCTGCCATCACCTGTGGGGTCTTCCTTCGTTCATGTGTTGGACCAGAGAAGGAATTGACAGAATATTGAGCAACAAGTGCTCCATGGACAGGTGTTGTGCAGGTGAAGACTAGGCAATGACGTATGCGACGGCTGATAGCTTCACAGTGATGACGTAGTGGCTGGGCCAATCCTCCGGAGGGAATCAGTCTGACACGACACGTCAAGGTGGTTGGACATGTGAAGATTGGTCCTGTCAGTTTGACAGTTGTTTCCCGCTCCTGTGGATTTTACGCGTCACCCGAAGTCTGCAAGTACTCTGTGAGGTCTTCCTTCATTCATGTGTTAGACCAGAGAGGGAAACGACAGGATGTTGAGCAACAAGTGCTCCAGGACAGGTACTGTGCAAGAAGAAGTGAAGTCTGTGCAGTGACATATGCGACGTCTGAGGCAGTTCACCCATTTGTGACGGCGTAGTGGCTGGAACGAGCCACCGGGAAGCAGTGGAAGAAGAAAACTTTCGGGAATCCGAACGACTGCAGCCGAGACGTAGGCAGGCAGCCGTAGCTAGGAGGAGAAGTTGACGGCCGGGAGACCGACTCCAACCCTACAAGAAGTCGAGGAGGAGCACGGACCTGCAGTGAGAAGGCACGGAGACGAAGCGCTTATGGTGGGACGTTGATTGAGTTCCTGGAGAACACGACAGAGTGTGTGTGGGGGCGTTCCCTACACGAGGCAGGAGCCAGGACCAGGAGCTACAACTCAACTCTCACCGGAGGATAGGTGGAAGTAGGTGATTCTAGTTTCCCTCCCAATTCCCCTTTAGTCAGCTATATTATTTAGCCAGAGTATTTTGTATGTCGTGAGCAAGGCTCATCTATGTCACAGTAAGGCACAAGTGTGCAGTGGGGCTACATAGAGTCCTCACAGTATTTATGATTATTATTGGTGTGTGTAGGCACCCGGAGTAATTGATGAATTTACTGTGTTGATAATGTCTTTCATGAGACTTTAATATGATCAGTTAGTGAGAGAGTATATATATATATATTAATATGCCAGTATTTGGTGTTAGGCTATGTGCCCAGTAACTACATTATTACTATTATTAATGTCTATGATTCATATATATATGTATATGTATATATAGGTGTGATGAATAATATTTTCATGTGTGCAGTGATTAATTGTGTTATCCCCTACGAGAGGAATTACTGAATCTAAGAACAGTACCGTGGTTAAGTGCATTCATTGTAATTATTATTAAGTACAGTGCATAACTATTAGTACAGTGAAATATCGCGTTAAGTGCTGTAGGAATGAGTTGTTGATCCTGAGACCAGTATGGTGATTCATTATGTTCTATCTCGATTATAGAAATATTGTGCTGATGATAAATATAGTGATTCATGCGAATTTAAAGAAACAGAGCGTGTGACGCCAGGAAAACAAACAATAAACGTTCACACGGCGAGAAAGGCGCTGCCCAGCTGATTTTGACATTGACGTGAGGGGGAGCATTGACGGCTTGGCGAGTTCATGATTATATGTGGGAACGAGCTACTTCGCCTGAAACAGCAGTTTGCTTATTGATATAATCTTGTGATGTCTTTGAATGAGTTTTAAGTAAAATACAAAGTACATTGGTGTTTATATCATCCCCTCCATATTTCTTGTGGCTATATAATACCTGAAAGCAGATAGTGATAGAAGTAAATACCTGCCTGATATCAGACATATTGAGTGTGCTCTTGCCACTGTTACCACAATTCAACAAAACAACTGACGTGTTACTTGACACCGGAAACACCAGTTGGCGACCTTGTGGTTAGTAGTAGAGCCCTGTGCTGGGGCGGGCACACAAGCTGTAGAGAGTACGAGCTGTGTTCCCACTCATTCTCGATCAGAGGCCAGTTGGGATTGACTGGGATACTCTCCTGGCATACAGTGGCGCCGCGAGGATAGAGTGAAGACCCGCAGGGCTACGGTGAGTGACCTTGAGTATATTGTTACTCGCCCCTCTCTTAATGAGGTAAACCCCGACATTGGCGACCTTGCCAGGATTAAGTACTTATACTGTTGCTCACCGAGAAACCCCGACATTGGCGACCTCGCCATTATCACGATCAAGATAAAGGTTGCAGTTGTGGTACTTTGCAGTGGTATTAGGTATCAGGTACAGGTTATTACTCATAGCACAAGATGGAGGATGATAAAGTGACAAGGTTCATTGACACTAGAGATGAGCAGGTGCTGGAGGAGTGCACCAAGGCACAGTTACAGTCAATAGCAGACCATTTTGGGATAAAGCTGAGATCTTCCAAAGTGGGAGAGAGAAGACTGGAGATCATAGCACAGCTCAGGGCACGAGATGAAGCTTTGGGGGAGGAACAACCACAAACACCTGCCAGTATGGGAGAACACCTGAGCATTGGTGGAAGCAGCAGAGGATCCAGCGGCAGCAGGAACAGCATTAAGCTGGAGATAATGAAGCTGCAGCTGGAAGCACAGCAGCGCAAAGAAGAGCGAGAGGCACAGCAGTGCAAAGAAGAGCGAGAAGCAGAAGCGCAGCTGAGGAGAGAAGAAGCACAGCTGCGCAGGAAAAACAAGAGCGAGAAGCACAGCTGAAGCGTGAGGAGCGAGAGGCACAGCTGAAGCGTGAGGAGCGAGAAGCAGAAGCACAGCAGCACAAAGAAGAGCGAGAAGCAGAAGCACAGCATCGCAAGGAAGAGCGAGAGGCACAGCAGCGCAAAGACGAGCTAGAATCTAGACTGAAACAGCAGGAGATGGAAGCTAACAAAGATGTGGAGCTGAAGCGAGCTAAGCTAGGGCTAGCTCTACCTGCTTCCCCTCAGCAGGAAGACCGCCGAGTGAGGGAGCGAGATCTGCTGGTCTTTGTACCAAATGAAGCTGAAGGTTTCTTCGACCACTTCGAGAAGATCGCTACCTTGAAGAAGTGGCCGAGGGCGGAGTGGGCGGAGCTGGTTCAGAGTAGGCTCACCGGTGAAGCTCGTGAAGCCTACAATATGCTCGACCTCCAAGAGTGTACCAACTACTATGCTGTAAAGAGAGCTGTGCTCCATTCTTTCAAGCTCACGCCGGAATGTTACAGGAAGAGATTCAGGGAATGTACCTGTTCGCCAGGAAAATCTTATGCGGAGACAGCGAGGGACATGGAGAGGAAGTTCCTGAAGTGGCTGGAGTCTGAAGGAGCGAAGTCAGCTGAGGAGGTCAAGAGGCTAATGGTCATGGAGAAGTTTATGTCCGTGCTATCTCCTGAGATCAGGGTTAGAGTAAGGGAGGCGGACATTAAGGACCTGAGAGCCGCGGCTGAGAGAGCTGACATGCTGGAAGAAGCTCTGCGACCACACCGAGAGGGACAGCGCCGATCGCCCAAACACTCCGGAAATGGTAGAAGTTATAGAAGGACGGACGGAGGGAGGACAGGAGCGAGTTCTCCTGAGTTCCACCTCTCGAGTGGAGACAGGAGAGGCTCAAAGAGTGCTGTGGAGCCGGTAGAGAAGTCCCAAGCTGAGAGCTCAGGAGCTGTTGCCGAAACGGAGTAGTCGATGAATGGCGCGAGGAAGATCTACAGAAGAAGAAGGATCCGCTGTTACAACTGCGGAATATTCAGACACGTCGCGCGGGAATGCAGACACCCTGAGCAGCGGGGGAACGTTGCTTTCGTGAGGGTCGAGGACCAGATGGCCGAGAGGGTGCGGGGTGAACCCGTACTGAGTGGGGAGAAAAGAGTTCACCCATTCGTGTGTGAGGGAACCGTAAGGATGGGGGACGCAGACCCCATCCCGGTGAAGATATTAAGAGACACTGGGGTAGATTTTAACCTGGTGAGTGAAACCCTGTTCCCCGAGGGTTACGAGAGTACCAGTGTGGGGATGGCAAGTGTTACCACTGTGGGAGGCCCAGTGAGGATGCCCCTACACCAGGTGACTCTGAATTCTGATTATGGCTGCCAGACCCTTGTGGTAGGGGTCTGTGCATCGATGCCCAAGATGGAGGCACTAGTCATCTTGGGAAATGACGCATGTGGAGGATATGTCCTCAAAATTTCGCGAAGGGCGAGGAGTGCATAGAGCACTATGAGGAGACAGGCGGAGTGTTAGACGCCTGTGGGGACGGGAAAGGAATCGCCACGGCAGCGTTCCCGGTTTGTGCTGTGATTCCGAGGCAGTGCAACGGACACGGAGGGTGTGAATCTGATGGGGCTGAGGAGACGTCCGACAGCCTGGGAATCGATCACCTCTTCATGGAACCCGGAGAACGAGCAGAGGGCGAAGGCAGCCCGGATGGTGAGTTATGGGTGACCCTCACCAGTTCTCTAGGGGTGGACCGCACTCGTCTTGGAGAGTTGCATCAGATAGAGTTCCCCGAATTAATTCGTAAGGCCAAAGGAGGACGTGTTGGTCCTGAGAGGGCAACTCATTGTTACGTACAGGACGGCATGCTGATGAGAGTGTTCTGCGCAGAGCAGGGAACTGAGTGTGAGGAAGCAGTATGACCTGCGTTGTTTGCCATGCGTAACGCGGTGGTGGAATCGTTAGGTTTCTCACCTTTCCAGCTGGTGAATGGACAAGGGGTGCAAGGTCCTCTGTCCATGCTGAAGGAACAATGGACACCAGGAGTGACCGTGGGAACGGTCGACGGATACGTAAGGAGCGTCTCGCATTGGCGGCAGGAATACTGGTTGGAAATCAAACTCATCCGAGGGGAAGACAACGTAGTACCAGATGCCCTGTCCTGTATAACCTAACCAGACATGACTCTTATTTTAAGGGGAGGGGTATGTGACGGTGTTCCCCCCCCCCCTTTATATTTCTCCCACGCCTGCAGTAAGAGTCATGTCCACTTTACCCGAGCGTTCTCTACGTCGCAGGCATCAGTTTGGTATATGTGGGAGAATGTAGTGTTCTCGGAGTGCCGAGAAATTTGTAAAAGAAGGGTATTTTGGCCTGTGGTTTAGGCCCTTTAGGAAGCCAATATGGCGCTGGCTCT